>NC_056727.1:1113582602-1113617602 GCF_019279795.1 Protopterus annectens
TCTGTCCTTAGGCAAGGAATGATAGGAATCATTGTTTCCAGGTCCTGAGAATGATGACACCAGAGACATTTTAAGTGCCATTGAAGTTTCCTCATATGCAATCTTGCATATGGAATTAGTAGAATGCAAGAAGCCATGAACCCTAGGACTTGCAGTATTTTTCTTGCAGATAGCTGGGTTTGGGTGGCCAGTAGATGGAAGTAGTTTGTCAAATAAATCTGTTTTACTAGAGTGAGGAATGCCATCTGGGAAGTTGTGCTCAAGCTTGCTCCCAAGAATACAATCGTTTGGCTGGGTACCAGATGTGATTTCTTTTCGTTGATGGTATACCCAAGAGAAGTTAGAAGTCTCTTTACAAATGTCAAGTGCTGAAGTAGCAATTCCTGACTGTCCACCTGTATCAAGCAATTGTCCAAGTATAGGTAAATTTGAATATTTCTCTGCCTGCAATATGCAATGGCTGGAGCTAGGCATTTTGTGAATACCCTGGGTGCAGTAGATAAGACAAAGGGAAGTGCATTGAACTGGTAGTGCATAAAGCCTGCTCTGAAACGTAGATATTTCCTGCAAGATTCCCTTATGGGGATATGCAGATAAGCCTCTTTTAAGTCTAGGGTGGCTAGCCAGGAGTCCTTGGCTAGCACAGGAAGCAGCTGTTGGAGCGTAAGCATTTTGAATCTTAGAACCACTAGGAAGGTGTTGAGAATAAACAGATCCAGGACAGGGAGCCAAGAGTTTTCTTTTCTGGGTACCAGAAACAGTCTGGAATAAAAACCTTGTCCTCTTTGCTCTGCTGGGACAGGCTGAATAGCCTTGATACTGAGAAGAGAAAGTACTTGCTTTTGGGCCACTGGCCACTGGTTTGGGGGGAGGTCTGGCCATCTGTTTGGGGTTGGCAGTGAGTGGAAGTTGAATCTGTATCCTTGAAATACAGTGTTCAAGACCCATCTGTCCTGGGTAATGTACTCCAAGTTTTTTGCATGCAGGGCTAGTTTTCCTCCTAAGGGTACAAGTACTTGGGCAAGGCTGGGAAGGATGAAGGACAAGTCATTGTGAACTTTTTCCATAGGATGGTGGTTTACTACTCCCTGATTTTGAGGTGGGAGCACTCCATTGTTTAGATCTGAGACTGTAGTCTTGGTGGGCTGCTGCCCCTGGGTTTGGACTCAGAAGGTCTGGGAGGGACTGGGAAAGACCAGTTTTTAGAAGGCCAATGCCTACTGAATCTAGGTGGCTGTACCTGTAGGAAATCTTTAACAGTTTGCATAGATTTAGCTTTTTCCTCCATCTTTTTGAGAACTTCTTCTGCTTTAGTGCCAAACAGACATTCTTGGTTTAATGGAGCATCTAGTGATTCTGCTTTGACATGGTTTGGCAAGATTTGTTCCTTAAGCCAAGCATGCCTTCTAAGAACAGACCCAGTGACAGCAGCCCTGCTTCTAAGGCATCAAAACCACATTGCAAAGTATGTTGTCCAACTTGGTTAACAGAATGCATTAACTCTTGTAAATCTTTATGTTCTGCACAATCAGGAATCAACATCATTTTTTGTTTAATTCGTTCCATAATATGTTGCTGATACTTTAACATGTGAAACTGGCAATTTAAAGCCCTGATGGCAAGAGTAGCAGAGGTGTATACCTTCTTACCCCATCTGTTCAAAGCCCTAGAATCCCTGTTCGAAGGGGTAGAGTTTTTGGCTGTGGTAGCATTAATGCCTTTAGGTCCCTGGGAAATGGTCTCTGGATCCACAGTAGGATTCTTAAATAGGAATTTGTGAGAGTCAGGTACTCTGTAGTACCTGTCAGGTTTCCTGGGAGCTGGTGGCAAAGTATCGGGGTAAGACTGCATTCCATGAAGACATCATCTACAATTTCCAGAACAGGAGGGATAGCTAGAGGTCTGTGCTGAGGCAAGTTTAAAAATTCCCTGCGTCTCTTTTTAAACTGTGGGTAGTTCTGGCACTCCCAGTGGAAATGCTCTCTGAGGGTATGCAGGGTTTCACTGAAAGAAAAATCCTCTGGTGGGGAAGCAAAGGGAATGGAATCCTCTGCATCAGAATCCTCATAAGTAGATAATGGTATGTCCTGGTAATCAGAAGGGTCAGAGTCATCGGACTCATGATCTGAAGAATCAGAAGGAAAATCAGTTCTTGGTCTTTTAGAGAGGGAAGGTTGGCTTCCCCTAATTAAGGTAATAAGGTCTTCAGCCATTCTAAGCATTGTTTCTGTGGCATGGGGCCCTGAG
The DNA here is from genome assembly GCF_019279795.1 of Protopterus annectens. NCBI lineage: Eukaryota > Metazoa > Chordata > Ceratodontiformes > Protopteridae > Protopterus > Protopterus annectens. Next base: position 1,113,584,850 of record NC_056727.1, read on the forward strand.
AATGCACTTTGGTTGTCGGTTTCCTAGGCGTAGTGTGAACTCTGGGCCTGAGAAATTCTGTATTTTGGTTTGAAACAAAGTAGTCAGTTTAATGTGAACATCAGAAGGCCTGAATATACCCTCAGAAGCCAGTGCCTGCATAGCGGCTCCTGACCCATCCAAGGTAGAGACATCCACAGGTTCCATAGTCAAAGAAGCATCTTGCAGCATACCGGACTCCGAATGGGTCTCAGTAGAGGCCTGCGAATCTGTAGAAGTGGATATCAGGGGCTGCGAATGCGCCTCACTGAGTACCGGCGGACTGGCAACTAGCTTAACGGAAGTGTCGTTGGCAGTTTTGGATCTATGCGGTCTGTCTCTGTCTTTCTCCTTACGTTTTTTCGGAAGAACGGTAGTCGGATGGCTTATTGAAGCCATTTTGGAATACAGAGAACGAGAACGAAAGAATTTAGCAACAAAAATAGCCTGACGACGAATAGTTCGGTCTTTGAACAGGGCACAAAACTGACTGCGAGGAACGTCGTGTTCTGGGCCTAAACAGGTGATGCATTAAGAATGAAAATTTCTGTGAGGTATTTGCTTTCCACAGGCAAGACAGCTATTATTTTTTTCTGGCATCGGTTAGAGCAAGAAAAAAGGATCCCCCAATGGGGTACTTATCTTTTAGAAGACTACAGGTCTGAAACTCGAAAAATTTAAATTTCAGGAGGCTGCCGACCGGCACTTGTGAACTGCTTCTGCTTCTGGCTCAGCTTGGCAAGAAAAGTTGATGTAATGGCATCGGCTGCATGTTTTATACCCCTGACGACCAGTCGTCATGGAAGAAGCAACAGCATCCGACGCAGAAATCCCAAGACTTTGGTATTCGGGCCAACTGAGGGCTACCTGCAGGCAGATAACCCAAGTATGATGACTGCAACAGTGAAACCATAAGAACATCTAAAGCATAAACAGTGTATTAAGTAATAATGGGAGTTCAACTGTATGGTGTTTCTGTGGCAGTTAAAAAGTACCTATCACAAATACAAATCCAGTAACATTTCAGCAATTTGCTGGCTACTCTTTAACAAATAAGGAAGTTTTACTGGGGAAGTTTTGCAGCATTTATATGAACTGTGTTTATGAAAAAGGAATCCGAGCAGATGTTAGTCTTTGCAATAAAAGAAAGAAAGTGATGATTGTAAATCTGACAGCTTTTAAATGACATAATCTTAACAAGCTGTTAAAGGCAATTCAGTTTATAGTATATTGCAGCATAAAAAATGTTTCTTATATAAACCCGATGCTTCTTGCATTGGCGAAATGTTCTGTATTTGAAGTTAATCAAAATCACTGTATTTTATTACTTTCTAAAGAGTATGGTATTGCTCCTGCAATGTTACTTTGGTAGAAACTATACAGGCAAAGGCTATTTGTGTGTGTTTGTGTGTCAATTTTGTTTTGAAATAAAAGCAAAATAAAAGAAATTTACAGTTTGTAAAACCACAGGCAGTGGAAATTTAAACAGCTCTAAATCTGATTAGATGCTGTCTTTTGCATAGTATATGAGAATCTTAAATACAAATATATATATTATGAGTAGTGAATTATTAATCTTGAGGAACTGATGGACCTGCAAGAATGCTTGACTTGTGTCCATATGGAGACTCATTTCATGAATAAAAAAATGGTTATTTCTGGCAGTTAAAGGTAAGTTGGAAAAGAAATGTAGATCATTCTGGTTTTCTGGTTAGCAGGTCTTAAAAAGAGCCATTATTCAAACATTTAACGGTGCCATGGATTTATGACAGTGCCGTTCTTGTTGCTCTTAAGAGTTGCCACCTGTCTGTTTTTTTTCCCCAGATTGTCTAGAAATCAAATGTTTTGTCCAGTTGTCTGTCTTTTATTTTAGGAATCCAGAATTTTATGCTGAGTAATGCCATTTGTTGTACTCCCAGCCTTGCTTGCAGCTCATTGGCTGAACTTTGCTTGACAGTTCAAGACAAGAACCACTCAGGAGCATGGAGACTGAGAGTGAGAATGAGAACGAGAATCTCATGTGTGAGATCTCAGTAATTAAAGCTTGCACAACATTGTCTGGCACCATTTATGTGCGATTTCAAACAAAGTGATTATACTGCCTGTGTTTTTGAGTAATTTAGGTGGGAAGAAAGTCTGTAGTGTTGTCAGGTCTGTCAGACTCACAGATGAGTGAGTAGGTGTTAGAGCAATTGCCTGGTGACTGTATTTATTATGCACAGTGGTGTTAGTTTTGTTCCTAATGACAGCTTATAGCAACAGTTAATCTTCCTAAATTGTAATTTTTTTTTTTAAATTTTGAATTCACAGCACAGGCCACAGGGGCAAGCGGTAGTTAACTTGGAAAATTCAAATTAAAGTAGCACTTTGTTGCCATTGTTGTGAGTTAGTACAGTGCTACTGTACTGTTATCAGAACCTAAGCTCCCCATAATCAGATATCTCCAAAAGCACTCTGGGTTGTGCTAACTTGGCAATAAAAATTTCATTGTAAAATGTGGTTTGCTACTATTTTTTAGTCTTTAGCTGCACTGATTGTTTGTGAGCTATATTTGCAATAAAAACACAGCCATCACACTTCATTAAGAACATCTCTACTACTAACTATTTTTAATTCATCTAACTATTTTGATTTATTACAAATGTACTGTAAATGAGTACTATAATTTAGTAGGGGGCATGCATGCCTTGTAGTTTATTGCCACTGATGTATTCTTTTTATATAATCATTTTAGTGGGCACTGATATAGGTTGTACTCGAGTTGTCCATTAATTGAAATAAAAAAATGCTTAGTTAGTCCTCTACTTTGTGCATGCATTTTAAAAATAATACATGGTTGTCCTGCATATTTCTACACTTTAGTTGTTACCTTAGTTTGTTATTGTTTAGATAACAGTTGCATGCAACACTAGCAGTGTGGTTTAATACCATAGAAAGTGAAAAGTTTTACAAATAAGCTATTAGTACAAACTTTGAATGCATTCAGTTGTACACATTCCAAAATGCAACACAACCATTCCATTATATTGCTAATTCTGTCACAGACTAGGGGCTGAGCTAGATCAGTGCACACCTTAGCCCATACTAGTCTGGATGGCTATGTATGGCAGCCAGATGGCATTTCTTAAGGAAAAAAGAGCACTGAGCTGGAAGGGGACGGGGGAGGGGGTTGTAGATGGATGGGGGTTGGAGAAAGTATGGTTAGGAGAAGGACAGGCGGCAGGCACAGGACAGGTCAGTGAGGGAGTGGGTGGTCTGGACTCTTGAGGAGAAAGGAGGCATAAGACAAATGATACTTTAGATACTTTCCTTGATTCATTGTACATTTGCTGGTGCATATAATACCTTCATGTGGCTGGAAGTCAAGATTGTTGATTGTTGATTTTGGGTGTGGTTTAATAAATGAGGTGGGGGTTACCCCACAGGAAGGGGGTGGGGTCAAATCACAGAGGAGGCAGGGCTTGCTTGTCAGAAAATGGCACGATGGAAAAGTGGCAGCTATAGTTGCTCTAGTAAAAGTAATCATGAAAAGCAATAAACATTGTGAGTGTTAGTGGATGAGAAAAAGAGAGACAGAGAGAGACCAAAAAAAGAGGAAGATTGAAACAGAGATCACCTTTAAAATGTAGTATTAAAATATTGCTGCATATCTTTTGTATTTTGTTGTTTAGCAAGAAGAAATGTAGGATGCATGGAAAGAAGTTCAGCTAAATGTTGCTGTTGTGTCTTTCGGCTTTTCCCGGTTAGGGGTCGCCACAGCGGAACTCCGGTCCTTGTAAATGTAATGTTAAAATACATATATTTTTTAATGGAAGTACATCTTAACTTGTCCAGGACTACAGGGGAGGGAAGAGATGAGGGTTTTTACCCCTCCTAGTCTTATCTGTCAGGGATAGGAACTTAGGTATAGAGAGTGAGAGTCAAACTTCCCCAGCCTGGTAAATAGTCCTATGTCCCAGTCATTCTCCATCTATAGAGCTTTATCAGCCCATTCTCCCATGAAATCCAAGTTGGACAGTAACGTGCTGGCCAGTCTGGTCATCCTGTAGACTTTCCAAACTCACATTCTTGCAGGTGACTTGCAAGCTCCCCTCTTGCCACCACTCAGAGAAGGGCATGTCACACTACCACACATGCATCCTGCCAGATTTTTTTCCCCTTAGTGTAATGTGTCACCAGAAAAGGAATACAACTTATTGGATGCAGTGTAAGATATCTCCATAAACCAATGCATAGCATCTAGAATATGTTCCTTAAGTGCCAAATGTCCATAAGGAAAAAATATTACAGGAAAATTATTGAATAGCACACTGGGAATGATCTATTCCCTTTAGCTGGTAGTGGTGTTCTGCAGCATAATTAACCAAAAACAGATCGAAAATGTAAGTGACAGGGATACTGAGACCAGTTCAGGGCAATTGCAGACAGTAGCATAGGAGATAAGAAAGTCAAACAAGGTAATTCATTTAAACAGAGGCAAAGCAAACAGAAGATTAAACAACCTGCCATGGCAGGCAGAATAATGTGAAACAGGAGCAGTTATAAAATTCTAGATATTAGCTACATTAGTTCTTACCTGTAGTTTTCTCAGTCAGCTATGACTTACCTTGGTAAAATAGCCTCAGTCTGCCTGTTTAAACATTTTTTGACATCTGAATAGAAATTATTTTCTTAACAGGCACATAAAATAATAATGCATTTTTGACAAACTATAACGTCTACTACAAAGACTGAATTTCAGCTCCAAACAGGTCTAAATCAGGCAAGGATTCCTATCATTTTAGTACATGGATAATATGTCATATATTTTTTCCTAACTTCTGCAAAAGTTATTTCCTAGTCTTTGCAGTTACTCGCCACTGCATGATAATTCTAGAGTCCGAGTTACTAGGATTATGAGATCTGGGTCATGTTTTCTGTGTATCACAGCACATTTGACTTTATAAGGCCAATGTTTTTTAAGGTGTGCTCACTCCTCGAACTTTGAGCTGGCACCAAAGACAACGTTCCCAGTAACTACCACACACAAGCAAGACAGAACTATGGAATGCACAAAGAAGCATAAATGATGGGTGACACTGCCTTTTGGATACTGAAATATTCTTTATAGTCCACAAAGCTTTAGCAGACATTTCTCATGGACTGAACTTCTGGGGCAAGTGTTGAGATAAGAATTTCAACAAGGATCTACCAAAAAATTGCAAATGCTTTTTAATATTCCATATCAAGCTATAATTTCCTTTGTTCTACTTATCATACAGTGCTGCTTTCAGAAACCTGTAAGTTGTATGAATAAGCACAGTACAGATTAAGTGGGTAATCAATCAGTCTTCAATAATTATTTCTTCCTCTAGGACTGCTTTTGTGTTTTTTTAAGCTTATTTGGAACATCTGAAACTAAAGATGCACTTTGACGACATTCTTGTTGAAATAGGGGAGTTCGGGAAGTATCAGATAATATTGTTAATATGGATCTCAATACCAGAGTTCTTTCTTGCATTTCACATGTTAGCCACCGTTTTCACTGGAGCCACGCCATTTTTCCAGTGCCACCACATTTGGGAAAACAATGACCTGGGGCTATCTAACTTCACCACTGATGTGCTGCGGAACCTCAGCTCGGAGCTGGATGCTTGCTCTACATTTGACATCAGTAACTTACGACATGCAGGGCATAATGCTGCAGATTTTGAAACCATAAAGAGAAACCTGACAACAGTTGCCTGTGCAAAGTGGAACTATGCCACCGATATATTTGAAAATACAGTAGTCACTGAGGTAGGACTCGATAATATTTTGTCATCTAATGAAGATTATAACAAACTTTACCCGTATCTTTATTCAGAGATAAAAATGTCCCTATTAATGTTTTTATTTTATCCACAGTTCCCTTGTCTATGTTTATATGCTGGCATATATAAACCAAGAAGATTGTAGTTGTTACTAGCACTGGAAATATCACTGTCTTCACACTACAAATGCTTTAATTGTTATTCCACACAGAGCCTGTTCAAATGGCAGTGCATCTTTAAAGGTTTTATAGTGTCTGCTCTTACAATGCAGGTTGCAATGAAGTCCGGGTTCTCTATGCCAAAAAAGTTATCAATGCTTCTGACAGTAATGGGTGTGAATGTTTTTTATTAAATTCATATCAGGTATACTGTGAAGAATCACATAACCATTTTTCCAGGCTTACATTAATTCCGAAATGGTGAAAAGAAGTCTGTTAGTAAAGAAGCTAGGCTTCTCCATTAGTTTATTGGACAAGTCTGGAAAAAAAACACAGCAGAACTGACAGCAGGAAATAGTCCAATTGCTTATCTAGCCTCCCATTCCTATATAATCCTCCAGTGCTGATCTTATTTACTTCAGTTCTCATTTATGTCCCCCTACGTTCATCATGGCACTGTATCAGTCACTTTAGTTTAAATGTAGCCAGTGTTTCAAAAGGATATACTTTCCCTGCCAATTTCTTCCTCTTAAGTGCACCTGATGTTTAAGAAAGCAAAGACAGTTCCCTGAAAATGACATAAAGCACCTGTAGTGAACTATGTAAGTTATCGTTACAAGAGTATGTTGCTACTTACCCTGTGCAGCTTTACACTGCACATTTAATGTTGCAGTGAGTTTCACCATAACTTTTTGTATTGCATGAGCCAGCAGGGAACTTTTCAGGGGTTCCCCTTTTATTCACTCTGGTGTGACCATGGAGTCAGTGTATATAGTTTTAGGGGGCATGGGGGCTGCCCCCTCATTGGGGACTTCCCCCTTCAAAATTGTTTTGTGTTTTTTATGGTTTATTGACTCACTGTTGTCAGCATGTAATTCGTGGTAAATGATGAGCTGAAAAAAGGTGCTTCACATTTGTGTAGATAAACTGATGTCAGATACAGAAGGGCCTGGATTAGTCGAGAGTATATTACCCAGAAATCTGAGGAATACAGAAAAAGTGATAACTGTTATCTAACCTTTGAGTTATAAACTGTTGCTAAATGCCTAACCTCAGTATTCTAAACCTGATGATGTAGTTTGTTGAGGCATACTGTAATTTAAAACTACCAAGTTTATAGGGTAAAATTAGACGTCTACAATCTGGACTCAGTCCTATCTGCTGTGCCTCTAATTTTTCAGACCCCTTTTCCAAACAAGTACTACTGGAAAAATTCACCCTTTATAGATAACAGCTCCAGCACTTTCACATAAAGATGCTAAATATTTACCTTTTAAGTAAAACAGCTATACACTCTTCATATTTAGAACTTACAGCTACAGCTCCTAAGCATTTCCAGTCAATTTCTTGCTATTTTGTTTTCTGAAATGTGAGCTGCCATTTATCCAAAAGCAAATAATACAGTAGCAGTTACAGTTAAAGCTTCAGTTTACACAAAGACCTGTTGAAGTGCTCACCATTTCTACAGTACAACTCCTTATGGTACTTGAATGAGAATCCCTGTTAACGTCTTGCTGACTTTGTGATCCTACATATGACACCACTCCCTACACACACACACACACACACACACACACACACACACACACACACACACACACACACACACACACACACACACACACACACACACACTTTGTATATATTTACCATCGCCTTCTAGTAGTTTTAGACTCAACAGGTTAATTGAAGGTTAGATGCCCATCACCTATTCAACTACACACTGCCAAATACATGACTCTAGTATTTCCAACATAAAAGCAAGGGTGATGAGCCCATATATTTTCATAATTAGGCTTGGAATGTCAAACACTTCTGTTATTGGGCTCCTAAAAGAATTGGTAATTCTCATGTAAAATAAGAATGCATATTAAGGGATGCATATGTTCAGAGAGATCATTGAAGCCATACCTCCGATTTAATAGTCTGAATAAATGAAATCCTAAAAAAAGAAGTAGAGCGGCAAGAAAACAAAGGGCATGTAAGTATGCATTTGAAATTAACTGAACAGAGAATGCATGAGTTTTCACTTCACATATACAGATATTAAGTACTGTACTCTAGGTAGAACATAATCTGAGAATGTTCTTGGCTGTCTGTGAAATGGATTAAAATTTTACAATTACAGTCAGTGCTTTCAGTTTTAAGCAAACTTGCTTGTAGGAACTTGCCCTCACGCTTGGAGAAATACACTTAATAATCTAAATACATGTAATTTCCACATTTTGTTATGCCAGTACCATATTGCTTTTTGTTTACATTGTTTGAAAGGCACTTTGGTGCTTTAATGCATTTACTTGCCAGATGCAACAACACGTGATCTACTCACACCACTCTGTCTTCTGTCCACTTGTCAACTTTACATAGTAGCAGGTTATTAATGACATTTAAATACAAAATGGAAGGTACCATAGATGATGCCAGTACAGACAACACAGACAGGCAGAAGAAATAAAGAAGATGGTTCCAAATGGCAAACATTATTCTGTTTACATTTTTGATTGATATTAAATGAAGAGAAGAAGTAACTGTTATGAACTTTCGTAAAGATTTCTGAGTCTCTTCCTTTGGACAGCCTTCTTAAGTCTCTGTCATTTTCCATTGTTGTTGCTCTTGTCTAGTCCTAGGACTTCTGAATTTTCCTTACCCTATACACTCAGTTCTCTGCTGGGCCTCTTGCGTTAGCATTTTCCCAACCTTCAGGAAGATGTCACGCTTCTCAGATTTTCTTCTTGCCTACTTTTGGTTATTAGTTACAAAATACTCTTGCTCTATACTGCCCTTGTTTACTGCTTTGCCAGTCAAGGCCTTCTTTTGACTCTCATATTTTCCAGTTTTGCTTCTGTAAACTGTTAATCTACCACCACTTCCCAACATCCAGTAGTATATTCAAATGTCTTATTTCACCTTTCATTTTTTTACAGTTACTGCATAGTGCTGCTTTTATTTGCCTCATACTTAAGTCATAAGTTCCAGTATCATTATGTAGTAAAGCAATAGTTTATACTTTCTCCCCTTTGTTTATATATTTCAGGGTTATAAATGCTAACCCAAATGAGCTCAGAAGGTATTTCCTAAATCAAAGTTTTTAGTTCTGATTCAGTCTAACACGGGTCATAATGATAGACACAAAGCCCCTGCCATATCTATGATAAAGTAAGAAATAATGGGGTTGGGATTTATGACAGAAAGCTTCCAGTTTATTAATTTGCAGATAAAATAATGGTGTAGCATATAAGGTAAAAGAAAGAGATATTATTTCACAGAAGGGGTGGTGGCTACATGGAATACACAATCAGGCATGGTGGTATAGATGAATGCAATGCAGAAGTTCATGAGAATATGGGAAAATCATGGGAAACTCATAGAGAGCAAGGTGACATTAAATAGTAATATGATCTGTAGATTTACAGTAATTAGGGGGTGGAACAAGCAGTCATTTTCCACCTTACAGTTTCAAGTAATCTTGGAGGTCATTAATTTTCAGTAAGCTGCATGGCCTCATTGCACTAGCTGTGGTCATTTCTTGAAGAACTTGATCTGAATTTAGGACTTGCTATTAAAGCAAATCATGCTGGTTTACTGGGCATATAAACAGATCTCAACATGTCGTGTAATGTCTAATTGTGGATTTAGAAAAAAAATCTGGAGAAAAGAGCACAGATGGTGTGCGTTTGTAGAATGGTGTGCTTACAATGTCTGTTGTGAGTCAGAGCTTCATTATGATTCATTAAAGTAATATACCCTTAAAAGAAAGCATTTTTACATTTTATTTTTATTTATTTGATTGCCTTAAATGGGTAAATGACCAGAGCTCATTTCCATTGAGCCTGAGAGAAATGTTTAGTTAGTTACAGAATAGTTAACAGACAACAGAGACAGGAACATATAATCAGTCTCAGGCACTGACTGACTGCTCATCTATAGACATAAGAAAAATACACAACACAAGACAAAACTGTAGCAATTAACGTGATACAAGTAATAATCTGATACTGTAAAGCAGAAGAGAATCTGCCTTTTCAAGTTTTCCTTGTTTATTCATAGGTAAGTACTAGGCTAGCTACCCTTATGGACCATTTGAAGCCTAGCCAATTTCCCTTAATTAGAATCAAACCTTGTACTGCTTGTCCATGAAGTAAACTCCTTGACCATTTATGCCAACCCCCAATCCCAGTTGTCAACCTCCAATCCATTCTGGATTAAGTCTTATAACATGGAAGGCAGTAAGGATGAATGACATAGTGTCACGTTGCATCTACAAGAACTTCTCTTTCAGCTTAGTCATTCAGGATTTGTGGGCCACATTTCCTAAATATTGTTAGAGTTTTCATGTATGTGTCCATACTTTATTCCACTCAAGTCTGTGAAACTTTTCTTTTTCCCCAGAACACATTTTTCCTTGGATGAGCAGAGGAAAATGGTGCAGGCTTTTACCTAGTTAAATATCTTTCTTCCTAGCATCCCCTTCATCGGATGATAACACAAACATCATAGGCCCCAGCAGATTCAATATCATTCCACAAAACATGGGCATACAGATTATCTTGCACAGTCTGTAGTTAAGCTATGATATTAAGACTCACCGTTTGACTCAAACAATGCAGCTGGAAATTTAAAGTGCTTGCAGAGAAATTGCATGGGTGTGCAAAATTAAAATGAATCAAAAAGTGCCAAAAAAAGAAACAAACAAAAAGAGTTTGCTGGAGTGCATAACAGTGTGAGACAAAGCAGAAATATGGTGGTATTAAAAGGTTATTGCAAAATGCATAGTCAGAATGGCACAATTGAAAACAAGAGTTTCAGATGAACAAACACTATTGTTGCTCAAAGTGTAGTTCTTAGCATAAAGGGAAAACTAGTTCTGCTGTGAATATAGAATTTAGAAATTGTGGTCTGCTGAACCATTCTTCTAAAATGACGAGTAAAGGAAAAAAGAATGTTAGAGAGTGGTATTCTAAATTACTGGCATAAATGCATGTGTTGACTTGAGTTGTGATGGATAATTTCCAGGTGCTAACACTAGCATGTGAAAGGGAGACTGCCTATGACTCTCCTGACCCTCCTGATTATGTTACTGCATTACATGAATTAACAAACCTATGGGATATGACTACTTCTATCAGAAAAGACCTAAGCAAATCAGATATGGAAGGCTTATTAAGATACCTAAAAGATATAAAGATCACACTAATTGTTACAATAGGAAAAACGGATAATTACAGCTGCTCTACATATATACGTGTATATAACAAATGCTGAAATAGTATGCAATGCCATAGAAAATGTTGGTACGTTTAGAAGTGTAAGCTGTACACTGCATGGCAAACCTAGACTTATTTTGATGTGATGCATGTAATATATAGCTTAAGAGGAGAGATCTGAATATATAATTAGGATAGCACACTCGACTTTGATGACAGAAGATCAGAAGGCTATGTTTTTATTCCCACACCATGTACTTGCATTCATTATCCAGTGGAGAGGGAGAGTATGCTGCATACGCCATGCTTCAGAAGAGATTTTAAACTGCAGTCTCATCTGCTTAAGTTGGTGGTAGTTCAGGTAAATATAAAATATTCCACATTTACTGAAAAGAGTAGGAACATTTCCTTGGTGTCTTGGCCACGTTTCCTACACTAAATATAAGTATTACTTTGGGTCTTCCATAAAAATAGGCCATACCTAGTAAGACTAACCCAGTCAACAAAAGAAAACCAGTCAAGTCAATAAATCAGTCAAGCACTCAATCAAAAAATCAATGATATAGCACCACTTTAAGCAGTAACTACTCATAATGCTAACCTGCATGCTGGATGCTGTATGGTCTTTCTTGTTTCTGCCACAGCTACCATTATATGATTTAGATATAGCCAGACTGCCTCCTGTGTGTCTTTCTTGTAGTATCTGCTATAAAGGCCTAGGCAGCAATGGAAGAATCTAGATAAGACACCTTCTAGTAATCCTAAAATTAGGTAATTAAATCGCTCATACTTTTCTTGCTTATCCAGATTTGTATTTATCTCTGCCGCTGACGTTGCATTTTTCTTAATGCATTTCCATGTTTGCTGGGGAACTTTGTTGTGCCTCCAGTTTCTAAGTTCAGTTTTATCTTACAACATTTAATTCACCATCAGTATTAAATGAGATAAATAATTTGTTACATCTCTGATACCACTTATTTAGCTGATAATAACATACCAGACTACCTCTGTCCGATCCATGCACCTTCGTTCATCTCACAGATTAACAGGAGCTCAATCAAGTTGCATAAGTTGCATTTAATTCTGCTTCTAAATACTGTATGAATATACAAGTTGGATGGCTTTAATGCTCTGTCATTCTGAGAATAAAGGCAAATAAAATATCACTAGGAAGATCTGCAAATGGCTTTTATGTTTTTTGCTTACTGACAATACCACAGCAGAGAAGCAAGCCTGAGCCACCCTCTTGCAACACTGTTCACTACTGCAAGACACATTTTCACTTGGAATAGTATTCCAAAAGCCTTAATCTAAGATACACTGATCTACTCATCTGTAAGGCTGCTTTGCAAGATAAAAATTATTCTTGTGTAACATGTTGTAGTTTAGACTTGATCTTGGCTCCATCTCCTGAAATTTCTCACATATCTCATGTTCTCAAGTCAGTGTTCCAGACTGAGAGTTATGAGGGAAATTATTGGTCATACCTCATAAAATGGAACAGTTTTAAATGTTTTCAAGACCCTTGGATACCTTCCAGAGACTTATCCATCCATCTATTCTTCAGTCTAGAGTGGACATAAATGTCACATGTGGATATGGCCGGCCTTAGGCATAGGCAAACTAGGCGACCGTCTAGGGCGCCATACAGGCCAGCCTTGGAAAGGGCGCTATTTTTAACTATTTACTTATTTTAATTGATAAAATTCTTCTCGCTCGGCTCCCTGTTTCGGAAGCCTGATCCATAGTGTGAGAGGGGTGAGCGCCCTCCCACTTACAGCTGCAGGTTGGCTCGGAAACTAAAAAAAAAAAAAAATTGCGGTACACGAGTCTGTTACCTTAAGGAGGAACATCAACATGCATGCGTCATGACGCCAGCATGGACACAATTACATTCATCAGGCCTGTGCGTAATTTAAACTAGCAGTTCTTTTAAGAAATACGCCAAGTCCGTGTGGAGCCATTTGGTTTAGAAAGAAGGTAAGTGTATGTGTGTTTCTGTTTAAGTGTAATTTAAGCCACTCACTTCTGTATGAGAGAAAGTGTGTGTGTATATGTATGGATTTTAAATTTAGCTATTCTGTTTGCATGAGAGATGGTGTGCGTGTGTGTTAATGTGTGAGAGTAGATGCGTGTACCTTCTGTGTTCATGTGGGTTTCCTCCCAGTGCTCTGGTTTCCTTCCATATTCCCAAGACATGCTGTAGGTGTAGCGGACATTCTAAATTGGCCCCAGGTGTGTGTGTGTGTGTGTGTGTGTGTGTGTGCGTGCGTGCGTGTGAGTGTGAGTGTGAGTGTGAGTGTGTGAGTGAGTGTGTGTGAGTGTGAGTGAGTGAGTGTGAGTGAGTGTGTGTGAGTGTGTGTGAGTGTGTGTGAGTGTGTGTGAGTGTGTGTGAGTGTGTGTGTGTGTGTGTATAATGTAAACTTAGTAGCTCCGTTTGTCTCTGAATGAGAGAGAAAAGTGCATGTCTGTGTTGTATGAGAGAGTAGAGTAGGACTGTGTGGAATTTAAACTAGTTGTTAGTTGCTGTATGAAAGAGAAGGTGTGTGTTTGTGTGTTGCTATGTGAGAGTAGGGGTGTGTGTGTGTGTGTTTAGCATACGTTTTCAAGTGTCTGGATTTAGCATTATAGTTTTTGTCTGTTTCTCATAAAGTCTGTGTTTTTCCGGCAAATCAGGGAGGACTGTAGTCACAAAATTATATGTATATGAGTTTTAAACTTTGCATCCTCCACAAAATACGTACTAATACAAATACTGTTCTTTTAACTTTCGAAGTTACAAAGAGCACTACTTCAAACTGTCCCTATTTTTAGCCATTGCATCCATGTTATTTTAGGCTTTGTGCAGATTGTTTGCACTAAGAGGTTGAGAAGTATGCATATGATCTTTCTGCTGTACAGATGTTTACAGAATGTCCAAATTCTTGCCTCATATTTTTGGCCTATTCCTCATAAAATGTGTGGTTTTCTGGAAAATCCCTAAAGACTGAAATAATTAAATGTCATACATTTGAGTTTCAGTCTTCATTTCCTTTAGACAATGCCTGCTAAGATAAATGCTGTTATTCTAGCAACGTTTTAAGTCTATAAGAGCAATATTTATAATCTGCCCTTTTGGAGCCTTTGCCCCCCAATATTTTAGGCTTTGTCCAGCTCTCTTTTGCTAAGAAGTTGAGAGTTATGAAGGCAGTGTATGTAACGCCCTAGTTGCCAATTATTTGCTGCATTTTAAGGTGAGGTAGTGTTACTGCATTCCTGAGTGTGTCTTCCTTTTCTTAAGATGCCTAGTGACTATGAACTTGTTGTTTTCTCAGTCATTCCCTATTGTAGTATCACCAGCTTACCAGTTTTATGTAACATAGGCAATTAATTCTTAAAGGGCAGCAAGCACTGAATTTGTAGATGAAACACTGAAATATAAAGCTGCTTGCCAGTAACAGCCTCTTCATTAGTTACGCATCTCTTTAATGTGGAATTATTCAGATGAAATTTATTTCTGCAGAGATTGTGCTTACTGACTTATACTGATGGATTGTAATGATAGAAGTCTTGAGTGGCCTTTATTCTGCAATGGGCAGTTATTTCATTATTGGGAAATGCGTTGTTTCATTGCTTACTGGAAAAATGTTCAAAACTACAAATTTAAAGCACAAAGCTACAAATTTAAAACGCACACTAACAAGTGGTGCCTTATTGTACAGGGAATTTGAAAACAGCGCTAGTACCATAATTGCCTTTGGTGCAGAAGGCTGTGGATTCTACTCCCCCACCATGTAGGTGAAGTGCTGATATTGCAGTACCCATATGATTGCCAATTATTTGGTGCATTACAAGGGAGGCTAGGGGTTCTCCACTCCTGAGTGTGTCCTCCTTTGTACGAGAAGCCTAGTAACTATGAACTTGTTGTCAGTTTTAGTCATTTCCTTTTGCAATATTACCAGTTTATCACAGTTGTAATTGTAATATAGGCAATTCTTCAAGGGCAACTTACACTGAATTTGTAGATGAAGCACTGAGATGTAAAGTTGTTTGCCACTAGCAACCTCTTCATTAGTTACATATTTCTTTAATGTGGAATTATTCAGATGATTTTACTTCTGCAAGATTGTGCATTGAATGATATTGGTGGATTGTAATGACAGGTCTAGCCTGTTATGGTTGAAAGTTTCTGAAATGAATAGTGTTATTGATTTTATACATCATTTCATTGCTTATTAAAAGTGTTAAACTGCAATTTAAAATACTTTCTAACAAGTGGCAGTGGTATTATACAAGGAGTATAATTTACTAGAATCAGGAAGGTGAATCAAAGAATGAATATATGCATGCATGGCCCTAAAAATGTGTGCAAGGAGTCTGTTTTGAAAACAGCCCAAAGATAAACTTAATGGCCAGATGGATTTTCTATGAATGTGAGTTTTCATTCCATTTCAATGGCAGAGAAGTTTAATGCTTACGCTAAGTCTGTTTTCATTGCGAGATTGTATTGATTTCAATGGCAGAGAAGTTTAATGCTTACGCTAAGTCTGTTTTCATTGCGAGATTGTATTGTTTAACAAATGGCTATCTGTGTTTGTGCTATTCTAGCTTAAGCTACTGTACAGAGGGAGGAGAGAGGATGCTATTCTACTTTCACTGAGCTGTAAGACTCGCTCGCCTACCCCAAAGTAAATTAAACTGTAAGTTAAGCAACCCTTTGAAACAAGGCACATGGTCTTCTATTTTTGAGGACATGACTTTTATAGTAAAATATGTATGAAGGAGCAACAGATAAAGCAGGTTTATTAAAGGAAAATTCCACCGTCCTTCACTTGCAGTTTAACTACATTATAAGGTATCTTTCTTTCTATGCATTTAAATAATTGAAGGAAAAGACTGAAGTGGCCTTCTTGGAGAGTGGCCTACATGTGGGTGTGGCTTATAGGGGGGTGTGCATTAGTATGGTGTGGGTGGGGCTTAAGGGGCGCTGGAGTACTACTTCGCCTAGGGCGCCATTTCAGCTAAGGCCGTCCCTGTGGAAGTGAACTCTACTGTTCAGACTAGGTTGTAATTCTGTAATTTATTGTATTCATACTTATTTCGGATAGGTGTTTCAAATTCAAAAAGAAATGTATGCTGATTTAAGTCATGTAGGCATTGTAAATCACATTTATGCAAACTTGCTATTTTTCTATCCCTTTCTTAATTTTCCTTTATCTTAATGCTTCTCCCACCCTCTGGCATTGCACTAACTGCTTACTAGTGTAGAACAACCACCTTCCTTTCTTCTTCTACAGAAGTTGCTCACATCCATTCAATCATTAATATCAACTGTTTTATAACTTTACATATTCATCATAAATCACACTGCTGCAGTAGTCTAAGATCTATGGATTATATCCTGCTAAGGATATAACAGCTGGACAGTCTTCCAAAGCCTTTGGCTCCTTCCACTTTTTTTAATTTCTCTAAGTCTTTTGGGTTTCTAATACCATGACGGGAATGGACCCCATTCCTAAGTCAAAGTATGATTAAAGTTCATGAAATTACTATTGTTTCACTCTTTGATGTTAGCCAAAAGTGCTCTTCGCAGCACCCACAATTTGTCCAGTAATGACTCCTTCTGCAATTTGTACGGTTGTTACATGAATTGGTAACATATCTAAATACGACTGTAAATTCTTTTTTATAAGACCAGTTGGTCCTACTACTATTGGAACTGTCAGGGTATCATTCTTCCACATGGCTCTCATTTCTGCCTGCAGATCAAGGTATTTTATGACTTTGTGTCTTTCTGTACCCAAGACAGTGTGGTCACTAGGTGTGGCAATTTTAATGATCAATGCTACTTTTGCCTTTTTTGCATCTGTCTTTTGAACTGTTGGTATTCAGTGATCCCATGTGATATAAACTCGATTATTTTCTATGATTCTTTGTTGCTCATGTTTCCAGTGTTTTTCAGCCACTTTGATACCATAATGTTTGCACAATCTCCAGTGTAACAGTCTCGCCACATAATTATGCCTTTCAGTATACAGTCCCTCTGCCATTAGTGTGTCACAACCAGCAACAAGGTGTGTGACTGCTTCCAATTCGGTTTTACAAAACCTACATATGTCTGTTTCTCCCACATGTTCAATGGACTCTGTAAACCAGCGTGTATGTAGCCCACTATCTTGGGCTGCCAATATTAACCTTTCATTTCTTGGTTTGAATTTGCCTCTTCTTATCCATTCCTGTATTTGTTCTTGATCAACATGAGGCTCCTTCCACACATGTATGCAGGCTGATGTTAGCTGAAGCTTCCAAGGTAGAAAACGGCAGCCTAGGTGTCAAAATACTTCAGTACATTCTTGCCACCCTTGTCAGAGTGCCTCCTGAAGTTCAAAGGATCAATGGTTAGCTCTATTCTTCTATTACTGGTCAGATAAATTCCCTTTAGGGATAACATACAACATATTTTTATTTTTTGTAGAAACTGTATCCGGTCTCTTATAATGGCTGTCTGGAAGTTTGTTTATAACTTTTACTGTTTATGCTTATTAGAGACACTATTTCAGGGAAAAGTGTACTGGTCTATTTTTCAGGAATTGTGTTTTTACTGGAGCTTGTGTCTTTGGTGAGAAGTGTGAGTATATTTTGCTCTTATGAATACTTCTTTGAGAACTTACCTGTTTACAAACTCCTTCTAACCAGTAAATGGGTTCAGTTTTGGCAGAACCATGGAACAATCTTTTGGTCCCACATTTCTACCTTCTCCCAGACCAAAGAAAAAAATACAAAAGGGCCTTTGCCAATTCACTGGGCTAAGTTAGTGCCCCACCTGTTGGTGGGTGACTGCATTGGCCATTACTGGTTCATCAGACCATTCACTTTATCTTTGTTGCCCTCTGGTGTAGTCCCTTCAACTCCTATAGACTGGGGGTTAGTCATTCAGGTGTCTTTACCAGGCATGGGAGACACACTTCATCAGTCTTGGGAGGTTTAGCAGGGAGTGTATACCTGTGTAGTCCGATAAACAGGCCTATTTCTCAGAATGAGGTACTGCCCTTGAGTTGTTCCCCTTCTTGGTGTGCTCCTAGAAAAAGGAAGAAAAGGAAGCAAAAAGTTAAATATTTATTTTCCTCTGACAATTTTTTCTGCTGATAACGGAGAGTTTATTACCATGGCTTAAAGTTTATTGCAGGCTTTAAACTCACTTGAGAATGACTGGAATTTTTGTGGAAAAAATAGGTCAGTTTCCTCAGGTTCTAAGCATTTTCTGTCCAATGAACACGTGTTTCTTCAGAATCTCCTTTTAATGTAGTTTTCCTTTTCTGAAACTGTTTACAGGATGAATAATTTGTTTCAATAGAAGCAGGCTGAAATCCCTTCTTCTTTGTAGAAATATTATATGTTACAAGTGGATGTATCACAACATATGCCTATATCTCCTATTTTGCCAGCCTTGGGGGATGTTTTTAGTATTGCCTGCAAAATACATGATACTCAACATGCAGACCCTAAAAAGGCAGACATACTTTATAAAGTTCCTCAGTCTTACAAGTATTTGTTCTTTTCATCTCAAGTCTGACCCTGCAGCTATTTCTCTGTGTACTCCATCTGCAACAAAGAATTGTGTTAATGCTAGTCTGTCACATTCAGATAAAGATGGAAAAGCTTTTTATAAGTTTGGGAAGATAATTTATTCTTCTGTCACTTTAGCCTACATAATTCTGTATTATCAGACATACATGTTAAAGTACTGGTTGGCTTGTTTTGACAATATGAGGAGCATCTCTGCCAGTTTTCCTTTTCCAGAAAGTAGGCCTTTTCTGACCTCTGTTATTGCTTCTGTTTCTAAGGTAAATAAACATTCTTTAAAATGCACATATTATTGTGCTGACTTTCTGCCAGGACAGCAGCAGCTTTAATTATGAGATGTTTTGCATGGGAACATACTCAGAAGTTTTCTGAAGCTGTGAAATCTGAAATCTTAAGTTCTCCTTTGGATAAGAGGGCTTTGTTTGGTCCTTTTGATACCCAAGTACTCACACAATTTGATGTAAGAGGGAAATTGATTTTGTGTGTGTGTGTGTGTGGGGGGGGGGGGAGCACACAGATTTTTCAACTCTCCTTCTCCAAGTTTACTAAATCTTCTGGTTCCTTTTTTCAAAAAGCAAAACAAGCAGGCTCAACAAATCTCTAGTAAATGGAATTTTATGAAAAAGTGGTAGAGGGGGTTCTAAAAAGGAAGGAACCTTCTAGAAAAAGGGCCAGTCAAGTAACTCAGAATGACTACTGCAGCATTCTCCCTCACCACACCTTCCTGTCACTTCCATAAATATGGTCCTGATTCTGTTGTCCCACCTTCCCCTTTGGCATCAGATTGTCCAAGCCAAATGGGTTCTGACAGTTATTCAGGAAGGTTAAAGATGGCAGTGGAAAAGCCTATCTTATTTTCAGGTAATCCTCCTCATCCTCCAAATTAGGCTTTTGTGTGTCCTTCTGCCATGAATCAAATGCCTTCCATAGGAGTCATAGAATCAGTACTCCCAGATCAGTTGGAAAAATGTTTTTATTCAATGATTTTTCTGGTACCAAAGAAGAATCCCTCTTAAAGACTATTCTTGAAATATCCTTCCTTAACCTGTCTGGAAAAGAACCAAAGCTCAAAATGTTGATGCAAAGTCTGTTGCCTCTCATTCCTCAATTGAATTTTTAGGTAACCTTAGAGAAAGATGCTTAGCATCACATTCTCATTGCCACAGATTTCAGAAGTTTTCTAAGGTTTTCTGTGTCTGGATTACATTTTAAATTCTCTGTAATACCCTTTGGGAGTTGACAAAGTGTCTAGCTCATGTTGTAGCCCATTGCAGACTGCACTGTATTCAAATTGTTCCTTGTTTAGATGACTTACTTATTTTGTAGAGTCTTTCAAGTGCCTGGAGTCTGTTACATGGTTAAGAAATCTCCTTATTAGTTTAGTATTCCAGCCCCGCATACAAAAATCCTCTTTGATTCTGTCTCAAAGGATTATGTTTCTAGAGCGCCTTCTGAATTCATTCATACAAATGCATTTCTTCCTCAGGAGAAAATGGATATTTATCTGGAAGTTTTCCTGAATTTCTAAAAACAGTTACCAACTTCAAACTAAAAAATATCAAATGAAAGCCTGGGAACATTCATAAAACCAGAAACTTTAATACAAACTAACAAAAACTAAGTGCTTTCTTCTGTAAAACAAAACAGGACCTCATCAGAATTAAACAACAAAAAGTGGTAGAGGGGGTTCTAAAAAGGAAGGAACCTTCTAGAAAAAGGGCCAGTCAAGTAACTCAGAATGACTACTGCAGCATTCTCCCTCACCACACCTTCCTGTCACTTCCATAAATATGGTCCTGATTCTGTTGTCCCACCTTCCCCTTTGGCATCAGATTGTCCAAGCCAAATGGGTTCTGACAGTTATTCAGGAAGGTTAAAGATGGCAGTGGAAAAGCCTATCTTATTTTCAGGTAATCCTCCTCATCCTCCAAATTAGGCTTTTGTGTGTCCTTCTGCCATGAATCAAATGCCTTCCATAGGAGTCATAGAATCAGTACTCCCAGATCAGTTGGAAAAATGTTTTATTCAATGATTTTTCTGGTACCAAAGAAGAATCCCTCTTAAAGACTATTCTTGAAATATCCTTCCTTAACCTGTCTGGAAAAGAACCAAAGCTCAAAATGTTGATGCAAAGTCTGTTGCCTCTCATTCCTCAATTGAATTTTTAGGTAACCTTAGAGAAAGATGCTTAGCATCACATTCTCATTGCCACAGATTTCAGAAGTTTTCTAAGGTTTTCTGTGTCTGGATTACATTTTAAATTCTCTGTAATACCCTTTGGGAGTTGACAAAGTGTCTAGCTCATGTTGTAGCCCATTGCAGACTGCACTGTATTCAAATTGTTCCTTGTTTAGATGACTTACTTATTTTGTAGAGTCTTTCAAGTGCCTGGAGTCTGTTACATGGTTAAGAAATCTCCTTATTAGTTTAGTATTCCAGCCCCGCATACAAAAATCCTCTTTGATTCTGTCTCAAAGGATTATGTTTCTAGAGCGCCTTCTGAATTCATTCATACAAATGCATTTCTTCCTCAGGAGAAAATGGATATTTATCTGGAAGTTTTCCTGAATTTCTAAAAACAGTTACCAACTTCAAACTAAAAAATATCAAATGAAAGCCTGGGAACATTCATAAAACCAGAAACTTTAATACAAACTAACAAAAACTAAGTGCTTTCTTCTGTAAAACAAAACAGGACCTCATCAGAATTAAACAACAAATGAAGTGCAAAATAAAACATCTGTCTACCATTCAGAAGCAGTCAGTTAATGAATGCAAAAATTCTTAAAGTAACACTTTCAAAACTATTACTATAGGTTACGTTCCTATATACAAACATATGAATGGTATTAAGAAGAAGAAAAAAATAATGTATTGTATAGGCACTCAATCATTTGTGTCAACTTCAAAAAGTATATTTTTTGGTCTTTGATAGAGTGTTGAAAACACAAGAGGTGGTGATAGTGATAATTCACTTAATTTTAAAGAATTGTGTTGGCAAGTTAGGTTAAATACAAATAATGAACCTCAGTTAAATAATTGTGTGTTTCTTTCTAGTGTAGTTAAATAGAGTGCATGTATAATATAATTTATGTATTATTTATTATTCAATGAACTGTTTTAACAGTATACAGCACTTTATGTTATATTAACTATTCCATTTTTATTTATGACTCTGTGATGATATTTACAGATTTTATTATTGTACAGAAATATTTTTGAATATGCTTACTTTAAGAATTTTTACAATGATTAACTGACAGCTTCTGACTGGTAAACAAATGTTTTATCTTGCAGTCAGTTGATTTGTTGTTTACCTCTAATGAAGTCCCATTTTATTCTACTATCAAAAGTGCTTAGATTTTTATGTAAATTTATATTAAAATGTAAGGTTTTATGAATGTTTCTGGGTGTTCATTATGTGTTTTTCAGTTTTTCATTTGTTAGTTTATTGGTTATTAGTCTCCAACTTCAGCCAGAAAGTATCTTAGGCTATTAGGGTCCATGGCATCTCTGATCCTTATGATTCCTCTTGCCAGGTTGCACATGAGAAAAAAAAAATGTTTTTTTAAAGACTTTTGACTCTACATTATCATCCATTGAAATTTCAGACTCCACTAGGCTTTGTGAAGAGAGAGTTGCATTACTGAAGAAATAAGGTACCTCTGAATCCAGGTCTTATATTCTTTCTCACATACCCTGCAAAATCTTTGACAACAGATGCGTCAGATTTTGCATGGGGTACTGTATCAATGGGGGTAAATATGTGGGGTCTTTGGAACAAACTTGACAGGTCAAACTTCATGAATGTAAAAGAGATGTTAGCTGTTATCCATGCTGCCAAATCTCTTTACCAACTGTGATCTCCAGGGTCTTTACAGGTGATTACAGACAGCACCACAGTAATGTGTTACATAAACAAACAGGGAGGTACCAGGTGAAGGTTGCTCTCTGCTCTCTGTGCAGGTTGGCTGTGGTGATTTGGGAGGTCACAGTTTAACACTGTTTAACCCATGAAGCTTCCTACATTCCATCAGAGCAAACTGTAGTGGCAGAAAAGCTGAGCAGGAGCATGACAGACTGTCATGAGTGGACATGAAGGCCTTCAGCAGTAGTTGTGGGGAACTCCTCAAGTAGATCTGTTTGCCTTCTTTCAAAATATACAATTCAATATATTCTGTTCCAGGATTCCTTGCAAATAAGCCCAGAAAACAGATTCTTTTCCGTTCCCATTGATGGGACTTTCCAATGATCTACATGGTCATTCTGAAGATTCAGAAGGGTGCTGCAAAAATCATTATGGTGACTCTCCTGCTCACCCAGGAAACACTGGTTCTCCTTTCTTATGGAATCAGGCAAGGGCATTTAATACAAGCTTCCTCACACAATGAATCTACTCACACAAGGCAGATGGAGTTTAATACACCCTAGTCTCAAACAACTACAACTGACTGCCTGGACAATTCAATTTTGTTATCTTTTAGGCACCTTTTTTTCTGAGAATGTACAGCCTGTATTAAAGGACACAAACCTGCTACTGTGAAATCTTTTATTAGTAAATGGAAGAGATTTGCTAGTTGGTGCCGCACTAAGATCGAGAACCCTGTTCCCCCTAGCTGTATCAGTGATTTTATAATATTTGTATGAGTTACTCTCCTTTGTCCTGTCTTTCTCTTTTATCAAGGTTCATCTTTCAGCCAGTTCAGCATGCCTGCCCATGGATCCTTCCTTTTCTTCTCAGTCATTGCTCAAGCTGTTTTTTTAAAGGGATTTTGCGTGTAAGGCCACCTAGAAAATAGGTAACATCTTGCTAGGATTTTAACTTTGTGCTGGAAAAGTTAACTTTGTCTCCATTTGAACCAGCTCATCCGGTTGACTTGTACTTCTTTACTTGGAAGACTGTGTTTCTTATTGCTCTGACATCTGCAAGAAGAGTATCTGAGTTGCAAGCTCTTATGGTAGGTGAACCCTGTTTGGTTTTCATTGAGATATGGTTACTTTAAGAACAAATACCTTATTCCTGCCTAAAGTGGTTTTGGGATTTACTTTGAATCAATCCACCAATTGCCCTTTATTCTTTATAGAACCTAAAAGACAGGGAAAAAGGATTCTGTATTCTCTGGATGTGCATAGGGAACTCGGATATTATTTTGACAGAACTAAATATTTTAGGAAAACTAAACAGTTGTTTATTTCCTATAATGGGAAGACAAAAGGGCAACCTGTGTCAAATGAGACTATTTGCAGATGTCTGTCTTTGCAATTACTGATTTGTGTTATTCCTACCATAGCAAAACACTTCCAGGAAGGCTCAAGGTTCATTCTACTAAGGTCTTGGCCTTTTTAATGGATTATTGGAATGGTGTGGACTCTAGAAGAATTCCTTTTCTAGGTCCAGAAAAGGCTTTGCTGGGACATTCTAAAGGGGGATCCTGGACCCAAGGTCCTTCTCCTCCTCCTCCTAAAACTCCCCATATATCTAAGGTTAACACATCAGTGATTTACAATGAACACAGTACAGCTATTGATGTGCCCTTACCATAACAGTAGATATTCACTTAAATCAGTGCTGCAGAAGCTACATTCTCCCATCACTCCCTCCCCTTTTTAATGGGTTCTGTTGCTGCTGGGGTAAATTTTATGTTTTCCCACCTAACTTTAACCCTTTATTAGGAGAGTAGCCTCTCTATTTTCAGTTGGAAAAGAAAACCCTGAAGTTGTTTGACACCCAGACTACAGTTTTCTCCCTTGGAAGCTTGAGGTAATATCAGCCTGTTTACATGTGTGGAAGGAGCCAAATGCTTTGGAAGATTGTCCTGCTGTTATATCCTTAGCTGTACTGATAAATCTTAGGCAGCTAACTAACTAACTAACTAACTAACTAACTAACTAACTAACTAACTAACTAACTTAACTAATGTTCCAGTATTGCAACAGGGTTGTCAGGATAATTGCTGGACCTCTCTTGTGCATGATCCATGCTTATTAGGGTACCCACCTCCCATGATTTATAAGGCAGCAAAAAAACAGCATACAGGAAGACTGACTTCTTGAAACTGATGAGGGCATCACACAGTGCTAATGTGTGATCTCTACCCACTGCCACCTCCTTCAGCATAGTCTACATCATACAATATGCCACCTCTGTCCTATGTAACGTCAAAAGATAAAATTTGGTAGTGATCATGCTAATGGTGCCTTGCTGCATGTGCATTTGGTGGTATATTTCTGTACATATCAGGAATGTACCATCTACTAATAGCTGCAAGCTGTACAAATCCTACGTGTTTTGGGCAGTGGTCAAGCAGCAAGATAGATGTCTTGTTGTTCTTGTTCTTCCTGCTCCAATGTATAGATGTCCCACTGCACAGTAGGCATCTCTCTCCTGTGACATCCATCAAGGTGGCCATGGCCAGCTGCTCCTTGCTGTCTGCTGTGCCCATGTTATCACACATAACTGGCTGGAGTGTTACTGCATGCCCAGCATGGCATTGTGCTATAGCTTGCCCATTACTTATTATATTATCTGCTTCGGTATCTCCTTGGTGTTCATTACCTACTACTGCATTTCATAGGTTCATAGGTTGGTACTAGGCTATCAGCCCTAGGGCCTATACAAGCCTAGCCATAACAATTCCCTGGCTATTTCTTCCCACATTGTTTACTTTCCTGGACCCCTGTCTAGCAGGGCGACTGATGTGATCCCTGGGGTGAATTTCCTTTCTCCCATCCAGTCATCAAGGTTCCTCTTGAAGAGGTCCAAAGAGGCACTCTGCTTGACATGTATGGGCAATCTATTCCAGAGTCTGGGGAGTCTCTGGGTCAGGAACCTATCCCTCCAGCATGTTTTGTTTATTGTGATGACAAGGTTTAGATCCCTGGAGCGTGTAGCTCTGAGGGATTGGGATTTCTTTAAGTGTAGCATGTCCAGCAGCTCTGGGTTTGACATGGCCTTGTATGTTAAGCAGAGATCGCCTCTGAGTAGACAATATGCGACAGAGTATAGCTGGAGTTTTTTAAGGCGGTCAGCGTAGGGCATCTGCTTTAGGCCTGTGATTCTTTTAGTGAGGTATTTCTGAGGCCTTTCCAGTTGTTGCAGATGTCTTGAGAGGTACATACCAAATGGGGCGTTGTATTCTATAATGGGTCTAATGAGGGATGAGTACAGTGGGACAATGTCCTCGTTTTTTTCTGGATGAAAAGCCCTTTGTGATGAGGTGTGCCACATAGAAGGATTTCCTGACTGTTGTGGTGATGTGGTTATCGAAGGTGAGACCACTGTCCACCAGTGTCCCTAAGTCTCTTATCGCACTTTCTGTGTTTAGTGTACTTCCACCTATATGGTAATTCATGGATACATGTTTTTTCCCAACGGGGATAACAATACATTTCTTGGCATTGAGCTTGAGCCCATGGCTCTGGCACCAAGCATCTGTTTCTGTAAGGCCCTTTTGTAGAGTATCCACATCATTTGGGGATTCAATAATGGCTCCCAGTTTGCAGTCATCTGCAAACTTTGTTAGCCAGAGTCCCTTAGTGTTGACCTGTACTTCAGAGAAGTAGATGTCAAACAAGAGTGGCCCCAGGACTGAACCCTGAGGTACTCCACTTGTCACTTGTCTGGAGCTGGGGCTATGGTGTCCATTGCTTGCTGGTACAGGGTGCTTTTTTAGCAGTTCCTCTCCATTGCAGTGCAGATTCTTATAGCTCGGCTTTTGTAGGTCTTTGTTCTCTATAACATGCATGCTTAGTAGCATCAGCTGACCATGGTCCATTCTAGTTGATGCAGGTATCCATTCAGCATTAGCTTTCCCCTCCGATGGATATTGTATTCCTGCTGACCTAGCCAGGGGCATACTGGTACTGGCCCTATTAGAGGTTGTAAAAGGGTGGTCACTTTCCATTGTGGTGTTGCTACTGCTTTCTGGGAGCCTTTCTAAGCTATAATCTGCACAGTTGCTAGGTGTCTGTGTCACATACCTCTAAGCTCAGTCTCTCAGGGATATTGTCAGCCTCTCCCCTGCCTTTGCATCTTCATCTGTAGCTTTTAGGTACACAGCAGCTGCTTACATACTATTTAAGGTATTTCCTCTTATATTTGGTATCCCTGGCTCTTGCAGGGTTACTTTGTGTTTTTACCTGTCTCTGTTACAGTAGTGATGTGGCATCTGCTTTGGATTGTGTGCTGCTTATAGCATTGGTTTTCTGATTGGAACCTCTAGGGAAACAACTGAATGTTGCAGGGTTTACTTTTGTTTGGGCATGCTGTTTTTCTCCTGTTTGTGGCTTTATGCTTACTCAGCCTCATTATTTGCCAGTGACCTGTGCTCAGAATGTGTTAGTGCTGAAAGCTACCCTGTGGTGACACAATTGTATTCTACAGATAAGACTTAGCTGTGTTTATTTTTGTCCTTAGAATCATACCTCTCAGCTGTACAGATTTTCACACAATGTCCAGATTTTTGTTTTATATTTTTGTCTGTTTTTCATGAAATTGTGGTTTTATTGCAAATTAATGTCAAATCATTAAAGACTGAAGTTAGAAAATAATGACAGATATTTGAGTTTCAGACTTCACACCCTTCAGAAAATTCATGCTAATGCATACCCTGTTATTCTATTAACTTCCTAAGTTTGTAAGAGCAGTATTTACAAATTGTCCCTATTTTGGACCTCTGCCTCATTTTTCTTTATGGCTTTGTCCAGATTTCTTGCTCTAAGAGGTATGCTTAGAATGCAGTGATATGCTTCAGAATATAAGCTGAGTGTCCTGGGTACAATAAATTACAGTTTTTTTATTCTTTACATGAGATATTTATAATAAACAAATTCCATTATAAAATGCCTGTTCCAGGTCTGTGACTAAAATCAGTAATGAAGAAAAATCCACCCATAGCTTTGATAACTAACAACCTCATGTAAGGCATAAAGTCTGTCTAATTTCTTACTTTCTGATTCAGTCTGGACGTCCATGAAGAATGTTTGGAGTTACCAGGGCTCACTTCAGAAATGTAATGTTTTGCAGTCCAGACAAGTAAAATTGTCAGCAGAGCACATTAGTTCTAGCCCCAATAAACTTATGAAGTAATATGCAGTGTTGGCAGAATGCAGTCCAGGTGGGTTCCAGCATGCAAGAAGAGAAGTTTCATTTTATACATCATAGCATTAGGTATGAGCAAGGGAACAAATGTATTTGCATTTCCCACATACTGTTGCTGTCGTGAAATGATAGCTGTTCATTTGCCATTTAGGACTCAGACTGCTCACTGCTATTTCTGACTAGGTCAGATGTAAATTGTCACTCTCCTATTTTAATTGCTTTGGAATCATGGTCTTTCTTTCTCCAAATGTGTTGCCAGCAATGTGAAGCAGTAGCAAAACAGCTGGCATCCTTTGCTGAATCATATTTCTGACACAGTATGGTAACAGTTACAATGTTACACATCGTCATCATCATCATCATCATCATCACCATCATCATTGTCATCACCATTTTGTCTGCTTATGTAGTAAAATATTTCTCAGTTCTATAAACTGCATCAGAAGGAAGGCTCAGATGTCCGTAGTGCTCCACTGAAATGCTCACGCTGTCACTCTCAAAAGTAATGTAGAGATGTTTTTTAGCAGCACTAAATTCACATCACCCGCATTACAGTCAATAATCCCTACAGATTTTATCAGCAGTGATTGCCTCCTGTGCTTAGATGACCAGATTTATCTGTAGTAGGATACAGAACATGATTATGAAACAAAGTCAACACAGGTCAGGATAAAGTTCAAAATATAAAAAAAAAACCATTGCTGACTCTGTTTTAACACATTTTTTTATTTCCATGAATACAATATTACATCTTTTCTCAACCTGATCAACTCTCATTTCACTAACCACGGCTGAGGAAGAATTTGAAGACAAACTACTTTTTTTTGCTTGATGTTTGAATGGAGAAAATATATGGTTCCAATGATTTGTTCTAGCCCTAACAACTAGAACACAGGGCCATCAGCATAAGCAAGGACACAGATGATGTCATCCTTCACTGCTCCAGTGGGTCTCCCCATCTGCAGTCCTGTTGCCCCATTGAACTGTGAATGTACAGTGACAATAGCATGGCTGCTGCATGTTCATACATATGTAGGGAGTAGGTCTGTGTGTGTATCGTTCCTGATTTTTGTCTTTCCCTAGTGTCCAGCTGTGTGTGTGTGTGTGTGTGTGTGTGTGTGTGTGTGTGTGTGTGTGTGTGTGTGTGTGTGTGTGTGTGTGTGTGTGTGTGTGTGTGTGTGTGGACACAGCACTCCCTCCTTGAAAATGGAAGCCAGACCATGAACACTTAATAGGTTCATCGGTAGCTGCTATATTGATCTGTGAGCATCTTTAGAAGCCTATCCTAGAGGTACACCTGGCTTTTTAAGAGCCTGTGGTTAATCCCTCAGCTCTTCACTTGCAGAGCAGGAAAAAAAAGTTCACTCCTTTAACTGGCACAAGGTGGCCAGATCCACCCCCATTCCCCTCCTGCCCCAGCGGTTCAGTGGAAGAGGAACAAAAATGTCTATGATCTGGTGATGGTGCTCCTGGAATGCAGAAGACAACCACCATACCACTCAACATCTTAGAGCAAGAAATCTGGACAAAACCTAAAATAGGAACAGACTTTATATATTGCTCTACTAAACTTAGAGTGTTACTACAATGGCAGGATTTGTGTTAGCATACATTTTCTAAAGGATATGAAGTTTGAGACTCAAATGTCTATCATTATCTAAGACTTTAATCATCAGTGATTTGCCAGGAAAACCATAAACTTTTGAGGAACAGACCAAAGATATAAGGTGAAAATGTGGACATTCTTTGTAAATCTGACAGTTGAGAGGTATTCCCACCCCTTCACAGCTGATAAGGGGCAATTAAAACAAAAAGAAGTATGTGATCAGGTACCTGGGGCTCTTGAAATGCAGGTGCCAATCAGGTCTTGCTTATGCACCCTTTCACCGAACCACATTCCTCAACTGGAAAAAAAGAAACACACCTTTATTATTATTTTAAACTGTAGCAAACTATGGTTTATGCCACACATGGAGTGCTACAGTGCTCAGTTTTGAGTGAAAAAAAAACCCAGAAAGGTCTTTTTTTTCTTTTAAACTGTAGGAATCTACTTGCTACATATTTGATACAGTTTATTAGAACACACAGGGAGCACTACAATGCCCAGGTTTTAATTAAAAAAAAAAAAAACAAATCTTTTTTCTATTAAACTGTAACAAACTGCTTGCTACAAGCAGTTGTCACACCACACAGGGAGCGCTACAGTTCTCAGGTTTGACTGCAATTACAATACCGTGTTATAAAAGCCAGCATGTACTAAACGGCAAACAGGATCAGTTAGCCACGACCCTAACACTTTGTGTACGGGTCAGTTGCCCCCTTTTCCCCACCCTAGCTATGCTACTGGCCTATTCATGTATTCCTACAATGATTTTAGCTGTTATGCATATTCTTAGTAATAAGCTGTACAATGAAAAAGGACTTTATTTCAATAGTGGATATGTGGTGAATAAAGGACAGTTAATTGTCTACATAGGTTCCCATGTCCCTAACTGCTGGATCAGTATTCAGGGGTGTGTTATCAATGTAATAGTTGTAAGGGACTTTTGGCTTGCTGAAGAATATTATTTGTCATGAAAGGAGATACTGCCAGCACAGCTATCTGGAATTTTGTAAATAATTATATGCCATTTATGAATATCAACATGATTTATATAGGATGCTTATGTTACAAATATATTAGAAACTGTATGTCATGTGTATATCAAATTGGTCTGTACAGACATGTATTAAAAGATATTTTATAAAGTGCTTGTGCTTAAAATGTAACCACAGTGTGCCTACTAGAATAGAACAGAAATGCAAATGCATTAGTGTAATTGTTTAAATCTATATATATTTTAACAGTGGAAACTGGAATACAGGAGGTTAACTTCAGAAAAATAATTAGCTAGAGACATAATGTCTGCACTGGGGAGCTTTCTGTATTATCTTTATGGTGAAATAATTACTAGTCTTGAAATATGGAGTAATGTAATTGTTTTATGACTTCCAACATCTGCCAAAGATCTGAGGTCTATGCATTTTCACAGGTAGATGCTAAATACTGCCAGATTCCAGCAGTGGGGGTTTCACCTGGAATAGAGTCAGATGACAAGAAATGGTGTCATTCTACAAGCTATCCCAGCAGTAGTATTTGAGATATTAATTTAAAAAGTCTCTTAGAGAGACAGAGCATTTTGTATTCTGTCTTGGACCTGACAAGAATCATTCGCCACATCTGCCTTGCTCTGTAAGTAAGTTTCTAGGGTACAGTAACTCTCTTAAATATAGTCAGGAATATAGTAAAGCTTAGTTTAGATATTTTATTTATTTATTTGAAAGTATCCTGCAAAGTTGTTTTAAATATTTCCTGTGAGTTTTGAACTCTGATGTCACTGTGATTATATATTGAGTATTTTCTTGTTCTTTTATTATTAAATATATTTAAACCTTTTATTGTGACTAATCTGTCTAGAGACATTTAAGTTTTGAGAGTACTTGCATATTTATTTGGTGACACTGTGTGGACACTCGTAATAGCCTTGCTCTTGGTCAAACTACAATTTGTATTAATATTAATATTACACAGTAAGATTGGACACCCTTTGTTAAGGGCCTTAAAGTAGCTGATAAAGAGTTGGCTGGTGGCAGTGATAACTACCTGTGCCAGCCTTTCCCAGGTGTGTGTGTGTGTGTGTGTGTGTGTGTGTGTGTGTGTGTGTGTGTGTGTGTGTGTGTGTATGTAAATCAAACCTCAAAGAATGTCAGTGTCAGCTACTTGGGTATGGACATGATGCACTGGTTGGACAGGGAGGGGGTTGGAGACCTTGGCTTGGCCACTCAGCTGAGATCTCAACTCTATAGCTGTGCCAATGGGGAGTCTTATTGGGGATTTGGAGAAAGATGGAGAAAACAGTCCAGGACTGACTGTGGTCTCTGTGTTCTCTTAAGAGAAATTGCACTTGATGCAGAGAACTGCATCTGGAAATACTGGATGTGTACTTGTCATCTTCCCAGTGCACGTCCCTCACTCTTGCCAGTGATGAGGCTTGAGGCTCCTTGATTATTGGTTAGCAGTGGAGGGTTGTCACACTATTATATAACTATTAGATATTTTTGGTATTTAGTTTTAGTCCATGGCTTTGACACCAGCTATTGGTCTGGGCAAGGCCCTCTTGGAAGATCTTGGCTCTGGAGAGTTTATGATTGTGCCAAGTTTACAGTAGCTTTGACCTCCAAGAAGTAAAAGCCAGAGAGGACTGCCCAAGGACCCTCTAGTGACAGATCATTTGAAGGAGCTACAACAGCCCACCCTAATTTCCTGGGTTCTGTTTATGAGCCAATTTGCTATCCAAAGAGTTACACAGAGATTAGCATTTAGATTGGATAGCTTACTTATGATAGTTGAATATGGGATGTGGTTGTACATCTTTGTGAGTTTTAGATATGCGTTGTGGACTGATTTTTCCATTATTGCCCTGAATTCTATCTTCCGTGGGGAGACCTTCAACAAACAGAGGCTGTTTCAAAATAGCAGTCACTATAAATGGAAGAGGACACCGTGTTTACATGCCAGTAACTTGGCACAAACTATACCTTTCTGTTTCTCTCATCTGCGCCATAAAGTAATACTGTAGTGTAACTATAAGTCGTGGTGCTAATGGATGTGAGGTCTACTGCCAAACACCATCACAATATCTGAGATTGAAAAATGAAAACAACCAACACTATGGTCTTCTGCTGATTGCAGACATCATGATGCAGTCTATGTGCTATCAAAGTCCTATGTTACAGATGAGTGTGGTATATGCCTTATCCCAGCCATAGCTTCTACAGTCTATGTGATATCAAAGTCTTACATTACAGACTGACATATTATACATTCCTTTCCCTTTTTCCTAACCAGACCTCTCAACTGTCCCCATTTTGGAGGAAT
>NC_056727.1:1113622602-1113640102 GCF_019279795.1 Protopterus annectens
AGGAACCAGGAGAGGGAAGTCTTTGATAGGTAGTACTAAGGAGTTTCTGATGGGAGACAAGTGTCAAATGCTTTTGACATGTCTAAGAAGATTGATGCTACTTGCTGGTTTGAATTTCTCAGTTAGTTGATGGTGTTAGAGAAATTAATTAGAGCTGTGGTGGTGCTGTGTTTTGGTCTGAAACCATGTTGTGAGGGAGAGATAAGGTTGTGAGATAACAGATATTGTAGTAATTGAGTGTGGATACATTTTTCCAGAATTTTGACACAGGGGGAAAGGATGGCTATGGGTCTGTAATTGTTTAATTCTATTGATGTTCCTCCTTTATGTAGAGGTGTGATATAGCAAATTTTCCATAATATTGGGACATATTGTTCTGCTATAGACCTATTTACCAAAATGAAGATAGGCAGAGCTATGGCATCAGCTGAAAGTTTGAGGTACTCATTGGGGAGTTGGTCAGCTGCTGAGGAAGAAGGTTTCAGTTTTTTCAGGATTGTTCTTATGGTGTTAGTTGGGACAGGTTTGAGGTCAAAAGAGCTGTTAGTTTCCACATTAGGTGGAAGAGAAGGTGGGGTGGAATTGTTCCCTGTAACTAAGGAAAAGATGGTGTTTATAAAGTATGTGTTGATTTGTGAAGCAATACTCATGCTTTTGTTATTGGTTGTTGGTTCTGTGGTTGTAGCTTTACCTGGGTGGAGGAGCGAGTTAATTACTTGCCAGAACTTTTTGGTATTGTTTTCATATTTGTTTTGCATGTTTTTTGTCTAGTTTGAGTTGTTTTTTTTTTGTTTAATTGTGGAGCTGCTGGTATACTAGCAGACTTTTATTGTCTTTTGTTTTCTGGTATTGAAACCAGGTTTTGTCCCTTAGATTTTGAAGTCTAATGGTTTCTTTTGATATCCAGGGCAATTTCTTATTTTTAACATGACATGTACAAGTTGGTGCTAAGCTATTTAGAATAGCTAGAAATGTGTAATTGAAGTATGTTATGGCCTGGTCAAGTTGGAGATGATGGAGTGTTGTCCAGTTACATTTGTTGAGCATGTCTAAGAATGCTTTGTTGGAGAAGTTTTTAGTATTTCGTACAACTTTGTAAACTATGGTTCTGGGTGGGTTGAGCTGATGACGGATTAAGTAGGTAGGTCTATGGTCAGTTAAATTATTTGGAAGGCATCCAGAGAGACAGTCATGGTTGGTACTGTTAATGACTAACCAGTCTAATATAGATTCCCTTTTGCTATGTTTATCTAGTCGAGTGGGAAACTGGATTGTTTGGGAGAAACACTGTAGATTTATGAAGGTGGAGGGGTTATCACCAGTGCAAGTGTTCCAGTCTAAGTTGAAGTCGCCTGTAATAATGGTTTCATGTGTAGGTTGAGGCTGTCCAGGTTATGAGTTCCTCAATGGTAATGGGAGTATTGCTGGGAGGTATGTAAGTGGCTACTATGGGAATATTTCTCTTTGGGTTGATTCTGAGCCGTGTTACTAGGACTTCAAAGTTGTTATCATAAGGGTATTTGATGGGTAGGTAGTCTATGTTTAGGTTATCTTTGTAGAAGATTGCAACCCTGCCACCCTTCTTGCTGATCCTGTCTAACCTGTGTATGCTATAACCTTGTGGGAGTATGTCTGGGTCTCTTATATGGGGTTTTAGCTAGGTTTCTGTTGCTATAAGAATGTCTGGTGATTACTGTGCAATGACTGCATGAAAGTCTGTGGTTTTGTTAACTAGGCTTCTAAGGTTCATGTTAAGAATGAGAAGGTCTGTAGTTTTAATGTGAGGAAGGGGTGGAATGGTAGCCACTATGGTATGTTGTGCAGTATGTGGCCCAGGATTGGGGTGTATATCACCACTACTGAGAATCTATGATAATACACGTGCACGTTTGTGTGACAATTTAGAGAGTATGTGAAGGTGTCTGCTGAAGTGGTTAGTAGTATTGCTGACAACTATATGTTTGAAGTGGAAGTATGCAATAAGTGTGTGATTGTAGAGTTGGGAGGAGATGGCAATGTGGGAGAGTGAAGAATGGATGGTATTAGTATAATATAGTGTGAGGTCATGGACATGTATCTGTAGGTGAGTATAGGATGTTAGATAGTATGCTGATAGCAGTAGGGTACAGAGTGTGGGCAGGAAAAGGAGTATGGTATGTATTCTTTTTAAATGTTAGGTTATCTGGATGGTGTGATGAAGATGTAGGGACAGAGGGGTGCTGGTGTAGTGTGGTGGGAGTAGAGTGATTAGGGACAGTTGCAATTAAGTTGTGTGAGAAGAGAAAGAAGTGTTACAAATAATGCAATTGGTTAATTGAGGTGTGATTGGCAGATGGAGGGTGATTCTTGATTGAGGGAAGTTAGAGGAGTGGTTAATGTTGGTATAAGTTTAGGTGATGCAGAGGTGGGTGAGATTGGGTGTAGGTTATGGGAGCGGAGTGAGTCCGGGCATAGCAAGGGTGAATGGAACGGGCTGGCCCCCTTCACAGAAGAGTGCAAAGAAAACCAATCAGTATGAGAAGTGGAAGCCTTGGAACTGTAAGGTAAGTGAAAGCAAGAAAGAGGTAGAGGCAGAAAGATAGGAGTGTAAGCAGATAGTTGCAGAAACACTACTTTTATGGCCTTGGTGTGTAAGTAAAACAAAAGGAAGGCAAATCTATCTGTGGACAACATTTCATAATCTGTCTTACTTTGCTAGATCCTATGCTCATTATCTTCTATGCACCATAAGGATTGATCACACTATCCCCTTTCATATACCCTCACTTCCGTACCTCTCAACTGTCCAAATTTTTGCTTTGTATTTTTTGTCTGTTCCTCATAGAATGTGTGATTTTCTGTCAAATCACTGAGGACTGAAGGCACTAAATAATGACAGACATTTGAATAAAATGCTTACTAACCCAAAGCCTGTTATTCTGGAAACTTTCTAAGTTTATGAGAACAGTATTTAAAATTTGTCCCTATTTTTGGGCATTTATCCTCCCATTCTTTTAGGCTTTGTCCAGATTTTTTGGGCTAGCAGTTGATAGGTGTGGGTCCAAGATAACATTTCTCCCAGTCAGAGTCTTAGCTTTTCAGAAACTCATCTTCTATGACAACATCCAGGATGATTTTGCCATTTTTCAGATCCTGATACCAGCACATCAGTCAACTATGGATTCCACAAAGTCTCCTATAATTACGGGCCTTGTTTTTCTCACCTACTCCTTCAACTGTTTTGCAAGGAATCCTTCCTTAGTATCACCAGTCCTTCATGAGCTATTTGTCCCCTCAACTGACTCATTTTTTGTCAACTTTGCCTCAACTGCCTGCCAGTAATGAGCCCACTCCTGACCAATCAGCCCATTCACTCCCAGTCCCCAGGACAAGGGTCTATCAGAAGGAGACATCTTTTAGGTAGCCATCAGGTATTTTTGTACTAGCATGTAGTAACACACATTCAGTTTAGTGTAAGGGAATGGGACATACAATGGACTGACCACAAGGGACAGTCCCTTCATGTCTGCAAAGGTTATTTCCGTCTATGTATCCCTAACTCTGAAGCACAGGATCTGATTTCTCTGGTCT
Organism: Protopterus annectens; assembly: GCF_019279795.1. NCBI lineage: Eukaryota > Metazoa > Chordata > Ceratodontiformes > Protopteridae > Protopterus > Protopterus annectens. Next base: position 1,113,626,173 of record NC_056727.1, read on the forward strand.
TCTCCAGGAAAATTGTACCTACCCCAAGTGCCCCTCCCAAATTCATGCAACCTTCCCCACCACCAGGAGAGGTGAGTGGGCCATACCCCTTTACTCCTCTCCCTTCTTGCCTAGCTTCCCCAGTGTTGGGTCGCTAACTGAGCCCTTGCAACCTGGGCCATAGGCAGAGCCCTATTTCTCTGTGCTACAGTGCCAGGCCACATGCTGTTTTAATTTTCAGCCCTCCATTAGTAACCAAAGGTTTTATCCTGTCCAAACATTATTCAATTAACATTTCTTCCTTCCTAAAATAGTCAAAACTCTCCATTATATATAGCACTACCGTTCCATCTCTTTCCTGTGTATTTCCAAATACCCTAAATAAAAACAGAGCTATATCCTAGTTCTTGTTCACTTTGACTCAAGCTTTAGGAATTGTATACATCTACACCCAGTTAAGGAAGCTCTATGAAAAAACACCCTCTATTCCTTAGACACATGCCTGGTATAGGCCATCAACAATTTGATATGTTTTTTATTTACTTTTATTTAATTTATATTTGTTGATCTAGTAGGTATACTAGTTGACAGACCCTTCAGGGAAGACCATCATGGCTCAAACTTTTAACAATCATGTATAAATATAACAAGCATTGTCAGCAAAAAAATTGTACATAAGGTATTAATACATTTGAAACATTGCTATGAAAAGTAAGGAATACAGCTGTACAAGTAGTACCTGAGAAATATTCCATTTTGCATTTGTTTCATTTGTCATACTACAAGATGTTATTTGCCTTGTACTGAGACCTTCATTCAAAGATTATTAACTATTTACATATTTACAAGGATCTGTTTACATATTTACTTCTTCTTCTTTCAGCTTTTCCTGGTTAGGGGTCACCACAGTGGATCACCTGTCCGCTCACGATTGGCAGTGGAGTTTTACGGTGTCGAGTTGCCAGCCCGGCACCCAACCTTCTGCAGAAGGCACACACATGCACGCACTCATGTCTAGGGCCAATTTAGAGTATTCAATCCACCTACAGCATGTCTTTGGGGTGTGGGAGGAAACTGGAGCACCCAGAGGAAACCCACGCAACCACAGGGAGGACATGCAGACTCCACACAGAAGGCACCCCAGCCGAGGATCGAACCGGAGGACATCTTCTTGTGAGATGGCAACGCTAACTGCTGCACCACTACGGCCGCCCTGTTTACATATTTACTATAATATATTAAGTAATACTACAATAAATTGGCCATAGATGTGAGTGAGCATGCATGTGAGTGGTACAGAAGAACAACCATGATAGGGCTAGCCACCTGGCAATGTGAACATTGGCTCTAGATGATTGTCATTGTTGCAGTGAGACCCTGAACCCACATGCAAAAATGGGAAAAAGTGTTGCAGATGGATGTATGGATTTGCCTTACAGATGCATATTTACAATGAAGTAGCATTCTTGGGTGTAGGTATATAATCTTTGTTTCTCATCATGGCTTTTGATAGCAAATACATTCATTTTCTTCTATCAGGCATGCTTTTAGACATTTTCTAAATTTGTCTAGATTATTTGTATTTCTACTTTTCTTAAGAACCTCATTCCAGGCTGCTGGGGAAGTTTTTGAGAAGGGCTGGGCTCAACTTAGATTTCTCCCTTCTCTTTTTTGCTTTCTCCACTGTTCCCCAAATTTGCATCCATGTTGATTTACCGGGCAAATGACACATTCAAGATGAATGTATCCCCTCAAACATGAAAGTTCCTGCTTGCTCTATTCTATCTCTCCATGTAAATTCACTATGTTACTAATACATTCTTCAAATGTGTCCTTGCTTACATGTTTCTTTAATTCATCTGTTCATCCATCCATCCATATATCTAGCCATCCATCCATCCATCCATCCATCCGTCCATCCATCCACCCATCAGTTTTCTAAACTACTTTTCTTGGTGAAGGTCATAGGGATAGGGAGCCAAGCAGAAGTGGACAGACTTCCCTACTTTTGACAGCAGTCTCTACTTCATCCTATAGGATCCTCTGGTGTTCCCTAATCTGATAATAGTTATAGTCCATCCAACATGTTCTTGGTCTGGCCCAGACCCTCCTTCTTTCATTGGTCCATGCCTGGTACTCCTCACATAACATGCACCCAGGAGGCATCCTCACAAGATACCCAAACCATCTCGTCACTCCTTTCACAGTAGAACAGCTCATTTCCTCTGAGATTGTCACAAGTTGTTGAGCTCCCCTCTGATTCATAGATGTGGAGCCCAGGAAAGGAACCTAATTTCTACCACTTGTATCTGTGGTGCCATCTGTTCACTCACTGCTTAAAGCTCATGAGCACAGGTGAGGATGGTGACAATAAGAGTCCCTCCCACTCCCTTACTTTCCCCTTCATTTGTTGACTTCCTGTCCCCCAATATCTCCTACTTCATTCCTACTTCTCTATTATTATTATATTATTATTATTATTATTATTATTATTATTATTATTATCTCTATACTTGTTCTCAATGTTCCTTTCCTACCTGTGTTTCCATTTAGATTATAGATTTTAATTCCCATTTTTCCTTTTGCACATGAACTTGGCTAATCCCTCGAAACACTCCTAAATCCAATGTATCTAATCACTGCAGTTAATGCAAGCGCAACCTCATTTGCATTCCTGCGCTGCGTCACCTGCTCCTATCTCCTTATCCTTATCTGTCCTCATGTGCAACATGATAATCTAAGCAAACAACCACAAGGAAAGTTGTTTTGCTGAAACACCATTCCTTGTGGTTGCCTGCTTTGGTTATCACATTTTTTTTACAAATGAGAAATACATTCCTGTAGTCCGATCAGTGTTAGCCTTATTTACTAGTTCCATCTGCACAATGCCTTCATGCCTAAGATGATCCAACTCACTCTAGCCCACCATAACTACTAACCACACTGTCCTTGTCACAGTGCAATGCCCATACATTCTGTTATAACCCCTTCACTCTTGTAGCCAGCTTTGTCCCCTCTCTCACTTCCATTTCTCCACTCCTCCAGTAACCCCCCCCCCAGTCTGAGGTTGCCTGCTTTGACCCAGTCCATGAACCATAATATCTTCATCTCCAACACTCTTTAAGTTCAGGCAAAACCTACATTGCCATTTCCCCATGACAGCTTTGTCAGCATTATTGCTACAACAAAGCCCACATGTATTATCCATCTCCTACCTTCTTGCATCCATCCTGTGTCTTTCTCACTGGTTAAATCTGACCATAAATCTGTTACCATCCCCTTTAAAACCACTGGTAACCATAGTGCAATTCCAACTGTCTTTAGGGATTTCTCAAAAGCAACTTAATTAGATTTCATAGATTCATTAAATAAATTATAATGTAAACCTTCACCTATTGACTTCATCATCAGAGCTGTAGCTTACACTTGATTTCCATCACATCTAAATAGTTGCATTGCAAAATCTGTCTCTATCCACAGCAAATACAGTGGGAAATTTAATAACAAATCCTTGTAATAGAATACTTGTATCAATAAACTTTTAACAAAAGAAAGAAACTCATCCAAATCAATCCATATTAAAAATCTTCATCTCTCCACATCAAAACAACACTAAAATAGGATAGCAAAAATTATGTGTACCATTATAAAATATAAAACAGAGTGCAAACTCAGAGTTGCGATAAGCTAACTATAACTCCTTCAACAATGTCAAGAAGCTAAGAAGTAATTTTCAGATATGCTCTAAGCTTGTTTACAATAATACTATCCACTTGGTTCCCAAGGAACTAACTATTGTCCTAGTATATAAACTTAGCTCCAAATTTACTGCGCCTATCCATTCAGTTATTCCCTTTGTTCTGCACCCCAATAGGACCATATTCTCCCGGCCCTATCCAGTTCTAAAAAACATGTCCATGATCCCTGATAATGTACCAGATTGCCTTCTTATTAAGTTTAAATATAGCCCAGATGAGTCTGTCCTTAATCGTTTTAATTGCAGCCACTCCTTAAGTTATATACTTGTTTGCAGACGTGCCACCATGATCCCACTATAGCAGAGCAGCCCTATCACCAGTCCGATCAGTTATTGACCTGTTATTCTCACCAGCCTTAAATGCATGACTGTGGAGCACATCATATTCATGCTCATTAATAGAGACAGAGAAAACCTCTTGATCTTTGACCCAAACTAACATGGCTTTGACAAGGTGTGAGCCTATCTTCTTAACCTTGTAGACCTCTTCAGAAAGATCTTGATTTTGCCAAAGCCTTCAACATGGTCTTGCATGCAGGCATTATTGACAAACTTACTAAACAATGTAAATCCCTATACTGTCTATTGGACATCCAATTGTTTGACGGACAGTACCCACATACTGAAAGTTGCAGGACCTTCCGCTGAATGTAAAAATATTACCAGAAGTGCCCTGCAAGGCTGAATATGGGCCCTGTCATTTTGGCATCTATTTCATTGATAATCAGTACAATTCTCCAGGTTTGTGGTCATCTCTGTTTGCTGATGATTGTAAATTGGATGCGACTGTCAACTAACCTTCCAATAAACCATTACTTCAGCAAAGGCCTAACAATGCCAACTCTTGGTGTACTGACAATGGTCTTAAGCTAAACGTTATGAAATGTAGTAAAAATTTCCCCACCAGCAATCATACACATAGCACAGCCCTACAACCTTATACTGTCATCAGGGGCTTGGGCAACTAAATTGACAACTCACTATCATTTTACCATCCCATCTCCACAATAGCTCAGAACTCCTTGTAGTTGGGCCAACTACTTTACTAAGATATCTCCTCTTGAACTAAAGAAGTTTTAGTTTCCCTGTACTCTTCACTCATCTTATAAGATCCATCATTGAACATAATGCCCCTTTCAGCATGTACCTTTCTAAACATAATGCTCACCTTGACAGGCCAAAGCCAGTTTTCTAAGTACAAGGCTCGCTGGTCTCATGTCTCTTAGTTACCTGGAGGGACCAGTAGCGCTCCTTGTACTCCTTCTTCTACACCTCCTAGGTGGTCCTTTGCCTTACTTTTCAAGCCCTGAAGGACCCTGCTGTACTGAACTTCCTGCACATGCTTGGAATCAACAGTTCCTTAGATATTCCCAAAGAGAATCTCAAATTACATCAACAAATAAATAAGAATCCTTGGTCATATAGGTAGCTTACCTAGCATATTCCATCCTTATTCAACAGCGTCAATCTACACAACAAACCTCCTGCTTTCAGAGTTAAACTTGCTAATTGGAGGTTAGCCCTTTTAAACAAAAGGAATAGATACTTCATCTAGGCTGTTAAAGGTCTTAGTGACTGCTTGCCAAGAGTACCTCCCTATCGGTATATGAACTTTCTTCAGGTTTTTGCCTCCTTGATTGCAATACCAGTCCATTATGTTTTTCCAGGTTTATGTGCTTATTTTACTAGATGCATTAGTTATTTCTCTACTGACAGTTCAGTGAATGAGATTTGATTAAAATCTGCTAAAGCCAAAACTTTTTAAACTGCCAAATCTAATTATTAAAACTGAGCTTTGCTTGAAAATTGGGGATACCATCTGGACAAGCTAGTTAAGTATATCCAGTCCCAACATATCTACATTTATGCCAGGTAAGCAAAGGACACTAATTACATATAGACTTCTATGTTTAACTGTGGATTTCAAAATTTATATATCACAAGCATTCTTTGAAAAGTTTGTAAATTATTCCTTTTTATTGAATGCCTTTTATTTGTCATGAAGTCAGTTCTAGATTCTCACTACTCTTTCTGAGAGCTATAATTGCATCCTTGTTATATTAACAGATATTTATTGCAGTCTAAAAGTATCATTGTCTATCAGTTTTCTGTAATTATATACATTATTTGTAACATTAAATACCCACACTTTTCTGTAATCATAGGGCATACATTTAGGTGTTATAATTTTTCCTGATATATTTCATTGCTTATTCTTCTTACCTTGGCAGCCTTTTTTGTAATCTTTCTGTCAAATTCAGCATTTGCCTTTCTATCAATGACTTAGCATGTGATGCTTTTAGCTCTACTGCTGGGAAGATCAGAAGCTTGTGGGTTCTATTCCCACTCCCAGTTCTTGGATTTGACACTGAAACCACCTTTGGAGAGTGCTGCACATTTATGCAGCCAGTCTTATGCCAGGTGTAACTTAGGTTGCTGGTACTCACTCCATGCCAATTATAAAAAGAAAACGGGGTATTTATTATTAAAAAGATCTTAAAAATGCATCAATTTACTTTACACAATTTTCATCCCGCATAACATAAAATCAAACATTTAGCACCACAAAATATTATATACTATAAAATATTAAAGATACAGCATCTCACAGTTCCTACCCCATAATAGTCATCATCCTTACTAACCAAATCTTCATGCACCACCATTTATTACATTTCAGATCTCTTAAATACTATACCTTCCCCATTTTTTTATTATACAACATCCCATGCCCTTCTACCCATAAGTTTCAAATAATACATATAATCAAGCATGGATTCAGGCTTGGACAAGTGAGTGGGAGACACATGGCTGAACTGCAGTTTAGGTGCAGGGATACATGGCGGCAAATTGACTGTGAGCACTGAAAGCACACAGCACTATGAAAAAAGCTAGAATAACCAGGTGCAGGCTGGGAAACAATGTCTATGGCCCTCCAAGATCTTACAGACAGCAGGCATAACGGCAGTCACCTGCCGCAGAATGCCCAGTGGACTCACTTTGGAGTGCAGCACTCCCCCTGTGCTGAACTGTAGTGTCTGTTTTGGAAAATGAACCAACGCACCTGAGGTGAGAACAACACTCTTCTCATTCTCATCATTCAGTACCAAAACAAATGAGCATGTACCTGTGCCTGAAATAAATGTTTTGGCACATAACATTCATTTCAGAGGCATATGCATGCCTTTTCCCTAGTATTGTGCACTCTCAGAGTTGGTATAGTTAATTTAGCAGGGGTGTAGGAAGGAACATCCCCCCATGAAGTGGGTGCAGAGGGCTTGCCCTCTACAAAAACACTTGGGTAGGAGATACATAAGTTAATTTTTCAAGGTTTTTGAATTTGAAAAACATAGTTGGAACAAACTATGTTTTGTTCAGTTGAGCCCATATATATATATATATATATATATATATATATATATATATATATAGGTATAGTTCTACTAATGAAAATTGCACTTACTAGTTCCAGACAACAACACCGTACGTTGACTAAACCGAACGTTCACATTACCGATCTTTTAACAGGGAATGGAGGCACTTGGCCAACATGGGGAAATTTGCCCTTTTTGTCACTGTAGTGTGAACGCAGAGTTGGTATATTTAGTTGGAGGATGGGGGTACATCCCCCCACATTGAGGGGTGTGGGGGGCATAGTCCTCCTACCTGGGTGAGTTTGACATGCTGCAGTATGTTTATATGTTGAATGTTGGCCAAATGACTCCATTCCCTGTTAAAAATCTGGTAATGTGAATGTTCGGTTTATTCAACGTTCGGTGTTGTCATCGTAATAAAGTAAGTTTTGGGTAAGTGAAATTTCAGTTATTAGAAGGAGACCCATATATATATATATATATATAGAGAGAGAGAGAGAGAGAGAGACAGAGAGACAGAGAGAGAGAGAATAATCTAATGTTGTTTTGGTTGAGATTAAAACAGTCTACAAATCAATGTCAAAAACAGTTTTGATCGATGGATCTGGCAGTAGCAGAGGAACAGGCAGACATAATACTGATAAAATTAAGGCTGAAATATTCTTGACCACTGACTATTTCAATTTCTCCAACTCATGCTGTAAAACCCTAATGCCATTAAAACATTAGACATTGATATTGGCATTAAACAGTCACATCTAATTTGTAAACATTGTACTCACTGACTTTGAGTGTCTTCTCTGTTTTAGCATAGTATTATTTCTTTATGCAGAGTTTTTCTTTTTTCAAACTGTGTAGTTACAATCAGTGATGGCAGCAGATCCTAACAGAAATGCTGCCTTAGCCAGTAATACACATTCTAACAATATACCATTAGTGAGATAATCTCATGTAAAAGCTAAACAGCTATGTCGAGATTTACACAACTCTGCCTTGAGCTTAGTCCCTAGTTACTTATTAGCTGTGTGAATCATAATCTTCTCTTTCGGTATGGGTCCGTGTCTATAAGCACCTCATTCTGTTCTTCCTTTATCTGATGGCCATTTATACGTATTCCCCCTCCTCAGAGAACATAAACTACATTTTAATTGATCCATGTCCACAAAAGTATCACATTCCCTCCTTCTCCCACCACATCTCTGTCACAACCCATGGCTACAACCTACCCACTCATGCTCTCTGTTCCCACATCCCACATCTCCCTTTGTCACAACCCATGGCTACCACCTACCTACTCACACCCTCTACTCTCAAACCCCAGCCTTTCATCCTACTCTTGACACCTTAATACAACTATGTCCCCTAACTTTCAGTTCTACCTTATTCCCTTAGTGCCTATGCCCATCTCCTTAACCTTCCCACCTCTGCCCTTCCTACAGCTACCATTCAGATAACAATACTTCCCCTCTGCGGCCCCTCATAATTTATAATTTTGACCTACCATCCTCTCCACAATTTACTTTGACTCACACTTCCCCCCATTATTTTAACTGGTGTGTAATCTCAACTCCAAGTTCATTTGATTGATTTAGCCTCCATAAATGCATTAGATCTCATTCCCCAGTGACTCAAAAATAGCTAGCACCTATGGTTAACTGAATAAACACATATTATCTACAGTGGGGTACTTCTTGGCCATTACATATACCAGTTCATTTCAATTTAATTTCATCCTACTATGTCCAATCATATTTTAAAGTAACTTACATGTTTGTTTATGTCCTTTAATCCATTTTGACTTTTGTTCTTCATATTCACATAAGATGTCATAAGTTATGGTCTGTAAACTAGAAAAAAGCACAAAATAGTCAACATTAACATGACTTTGACTGCATTTCTTAATAAAATGCAGTATCCATTACAATTCCATTGAGCTCCACATGCTTAAATCCTGCATTATACATACATGCACCAGGATGATCTAAATTACTACTACTTACACCCCTTCCTACCCCTTTCTCAGATATCTGCTCTTTTTACACCTTACTAATTGCTTACTCTTACTCTAACTATGCCTAAACCACTCTCTCATTCAGTCTGTGAGTTTTCTAATTTTGATGCAATATCTCTGGACCTAAATGAGCATATTCTGTTCCAGCCGTCAATCACCTCAATTAATCCCATGTGCTGTATAGCATTACATATGTATTACACACATGCATTTAACACATAACAAACACAATTCATTTTACTCCTCAAATTTGTAGGAAGCAATAAACCTGATATACTTCATATATTACATAGGTGTTCTTCTTTACCCTTTGGATAGCATTGGGTAAAGTCCTCGATAAACCCGTTTTTCATTCTCTTTTCCCTACTACACAATTTTAAAATTCACACACTCAGACAATCTTCTTCATAGTGTCATCAGTACTCCCTCCATTGTTACAGTTAGGTGTTGCTGGTTTCCTCCTCATCTGTCTTCATTTTCCATCATCTCTCCTCCATCTTCTTCCATGGTAAACTTCAGGCACAAAACAACAAAAATACAACTGCAGCTACCTTCAGCTGCAAAATGGTACCTCATTTTCCCACCATATCTATTCTTGTCTCCACATCAAGGTCTTCTTGCGTATTACTTCTAGCTTTCGTCCCAGCTATCATCTGTCTATCCTCTTGTCTCCTTCTAAATAAAAAAAAATGACAAAAGCTTCAGCAGCCAAATCTATGTAAATGTTCCCCTGATGCCACAGTAAACAACTTTCTCTGGAAGGCTCTTTGCTGAAGCACTTGGAAAAATAAAGTTTGTTTTGCCTGCTGAACTTTTGTTTTTTTTTATTTTTTTTTGTTTATTTCTTATTCTAGCGTTTTCAGTCTTTACCTCCTTCTGCCATCTGATCCACTGTTTTATGTAGTTCAGTCCTTTATGAACATTATCTTCCTTTCACTGAAGTCCCTTTGGGACCTTCTCCTCCTGCTATGTCAGATTTCTCAATACAACACTGCCCCCCACCCTCACTTAATTCCATCTTCTTGACCCCAATGACCCCCGTCCTCTCTTCTCGTTTCTATCTTCTCCTTCTATTCACCTGCTCAGTGTTAAAATCTTCCAGCGACATGATAAACACCAGCAAATCTCAAAAAACAAAACATTTATATTGAGCAAAGAGGCAGCAGGAAAGGCTGTGAAAAATCTTTATTACAACTCACACACACCACTGGTACCTCGGCATTTTGCCTTCAATGGATAAATGTGCAATAGACAGCCATACTTTTATACACATAAAACCCCAATTAATCAATTATACCCTTAAAGTGAAAACACTTTTTTCAAACATTTTTTTATATACAAAACTTATAAACTTGCAAATATATGAATCTATAAATTCTAAAGTGCAAAAGCATTGTCAATACCCATTTATATATGAGTTTTACAACAGACTTTTACACATTTTTTTGTTTTTTGTTTTTTAAAACTCTCCCAGCCCTTACTATTTGAAGCTCTTCATTCCTCCCCACTTTTCTGTTGGTTTGGAATGATGCAATAGCACCATTAAACCAGTCATTTCCTCTAATCTGTTCTCATATCTTTTCAGCTTGCAGTGACGTAGATGGTGTTTATAAAAGGCATACCTTCTTTTCACCTAGAATTCCACATAAAAAAACTACTATGCTGTGAAGGTACAGGGTGCTTTCTTGAGTGAAGATCCTACTAGTTGCTACTCAGAGAATCTGCAGCTTCAGGCTTAGAGTGGAAATCTTGCCTCTTTCCCTTCCATACCACAAGAATCTATGTGGGATGCTGCAGTGAGATTTGGGCACCAGCCTGTCCAACTTCTCACAGACATTTGTTATTATCCGACCTGGACTTTTGCAACAGTTTGGATAGTCCGCTTTGCTTCTCCACCAAGACCTCTCCTCATCTGTCATCATACCTCATTAGATCCTGGTAAGATTAAAGAATCATGGCTTTGCATGATATTTGTTAAACTTCACATTCCAGTGGGTACACCTCTTGCCTAAGCTGTATACACTCACTATTCTGTAAGTTTTATCAAAAAGTTCAACCATACCAGACACCCCTACAGACCAATGAACAGCCACCCCCTCTTTCCTGCGTTTTAGACACATTCATAATCCACACATTGTTCCTATGGGCTGGGTTTCTGGGTCGTGTACTTTTTTATTCAGAAAATTGACCATCTGCTGCAATATCTTGATTTCTTTCTTCTGTGACTTGCACACATTTTCATGTGCTTTCAAAGCATCTCTTACTCATTCCTCTTAGCCTCTTATTGCAAGAATTTGGGACTAAGCCAAAGTTAGTAGGGGGACAAAGGCCAAAATCAGAAACAGACTTTATAAACTGCTCTTATAAGCCTAGGGAGTTGATAGAATAACCGGTTTTGTAATAGCTTACGTATTCTAAAGAATATGAAGTCTGAAACCCAAATGTAAGTTAGTAGTGAATTCAGTCCTCAAGGATTTGCTAGAAAACTACAAATTTTATTAGGAATAGACTACAATGTATAAGGCAAAAATCTGCAGATTCTGTGAAATTTTTCACAGTTGAGAGGTATGCTCACAATCCCTCTCCCTTTATCGTTTTATATCACATCTGATGTATTCCAACACCATTCGAACTACCAATTCAGCCTGAACCTTGACAGCTTACATTGAATGCTGTTTGTCTTGGCCTCCTACCTTTCACTCGTACCTTGTACCTTCATATTTGCAGATGTTCTCTCAACACCAGTAAACTCCTGAGGGAATCACGTCTCAGAACTGATATTGCTACACCACTGTGACCTAAGGGACTTAAGCTTCTGAACAACTGTCTCACCTTAGGTTTTGTTCAATATGACCACTAAACTGTACTATGCTGGACAATGATATGTGATCATTTAATGCACTACATTACCCGATCTGTTTGGCTTCCATAGCACCCTCCTACAAACACTGGCACAGACACACACACACACACAGACACACACATACTCTCCATCATTAAATGGTGTTATGAAAAATACAGCCTGTTTACATATAATATGGCAAGTACATTAAATTAATTTATGTTGTTCACTGAGGTCAGTGATATCACAAATATACTACTGAAAAGAGCAATAATTATAGACAACAACAGTGTGAGTGATAAATTGCTTGAACGTGAACATTATAGTTGATTATATACTGTTACAACACAAACAACAAGAACCAGGCCATACCAGCCCCTCTTTTCCTGGCAGGCCCATAATTTTTCTTCCTGTCTTCTGAATTAGAAATAGACCAGTAATTCTAACATGTCGTTTAGGCCTGTTGCACAATGGCCAAGTTTAAGAAATGGACATTTCTCATACCTAGAATATGTGACCTATGGTATGAGATACTGAACCTCTACATTTTGGCACCTTAGGCTATTATGACTGGAATGGGATAGTGAATGAAACTGTTCTGAAATAATCTAGAAAGATCTGTAAAAGAGCTGTTTATTGTATATACTTATTATATATAACATCACAGTGCACTAGTTCTCTTAGTCAATCACATAATACATGTTACAGTTCCACTGTTCCACCAGATACTCAGTTACATTTTTAGGCTTTCTGTCTGCTACCAAAATGGGGCTTTGCTGATATGCTTATGTTGTTTACCTACTGATGCATTCTTTAGACCTCTGAAGATCCAAAATACAAATGATTATATTAATATCAACAGTTTCAAGCAACTGACTAGAAGTTAGTAGCTTTGAAATCACTGAATTGATGTATCTTTTGTGATAGCCAGAACCACAGATAGCAAGTTGGTACCATATAAATATACTGCGTACTCTCAGTCAAAGACCTAAGATGGCAAGAAATGCTGGCAGAAAATTATGCTGTTCTGCTCTATGTTGTATATTCCTTCATTCCTTTTAACATGACCATACAAAAATTCATTCCCCCAGACAAATATAAACCTGAAGTAGGGTCTGGTATCTGTGAAATCAGCATGTACATCTTAGGTTAATAAGTGATTACTGGGCGAATGACCCTTGGATGCCTTTTTACATCAAGTTGCTTCCCAAATGTATCTGGCAGGTTAACACCCTAGGGTTGTTTTATGGGGCATATATAGACTTGGGCACTTGTGGTCAAGAATTTACGGACTGCGTCTGACTGTAAGAGACTTAGATGCCAGAACAGGGGTAACTTCACGATTTCCCATCCACTAGTCCAAGTTATGCTTGAATTAAGTTGGTCTCAATATCAAATAATTCTGATTCTATTTGTTTTGCAGAGGTAGAACGGGTCCATTATGGTGGGATCAAAGGATGCTTTGTAGGCCAGGCATAGATCACCTCTCAGCAATCTGGAGGAGACATAGTACAGGGATAAAACTCTGCGGTGATCCAAATATTATCTATGCCCTGTATTCTTTTTAAGAGATTATACTCAGTGAGTGGTCTGATGAGTGTTGCGTACAACAGAACAGTGACCTCCTTGCACCAAGATGCCCTGCCCTTGCTTATAAGTTGCACAACATAGAATGATTTCCTTACCCCCATAAACACTTGTTGATCAAAGTTCAGGTTGCTATCTACATGCATTCCTAGATCTTAAACCAATGGGTCTACTCTTAGGGCTGCATTGTCAATGTGGCAGTTTCCAGGGGTAACTATCTTCTCAAACAATACTATTATGCACTTTTTAGCATTTAGGTTTAGATGGAGGCTCTGGCACCGGTTATTTGTCTGTTTTGTGGCACTGGCAGACTATACCGCCTTATTTAGTTTGCAGTCATCTACAAACATGGTCAACCAGAGGCTCTTGACATTGGCCTT